>NC_052128.1:4665490-4734826 GCF_012273895.1 Zerene cesonia | reverse complement strand
CCCTTCTCGGGGGTGAATTTAAAAAAAACTTGCACAGTTCGTTTTTAGATTCCTCAAAGTAAATTATATCAAAAATTCTAGTTTTAATCTCAAATTCGCATTTACCCTACCCATTTTCTTGGACTAAAAACTAAAACTTAAATCTATATTTTAATTCTAAGACTATTTGAACTAACTGATATTAGAAACTTAAAATTCTCCGAAGTTTATAGATGCTGTTTTAAATAACATTGAAACTTAACTTAGGTGATAACTTAGATGAAACTTAACTTAGATGATTTTAATAATTTTCAATGATTACTTTAAATCGAAAATGAACAAAAATAGCCTAAAAATACTACAAAATTGTCCACTTACCTAAGCGAGCGTCGTTCCCTTAGCGTTCTGTCGAAGGGAATACCGGCGGGGGGAGGCGGCCGGCGAGCGCCTTGCCACATCGAAGAGTCCGACTCGGAACGGTTCAGTCTGGATAACGGACGATTTATTTGAATTCGATTTAACAAAAAATATACAATTTAGTGTGCACATGTTAAAATCTTATATATAAAAATTAATTGCTGTTCGTTAGTCTCGCTAAAACTCGAGAACGGCTGAACGGATTTATCTTATTTTGATCTTGATATGTGGAGGTCTAGGGAAGATGTAAAAGGTGAGAACTATACGAAAAATATGTCGAAACAATGTTCTATGCCTGCATAAGTTCGCCAGCACAGCTAGTATCTATGGTAAAATCAAGAAAATACTTTCCAGAAATAGTCTAAAAAATGATAACAAAGGAAAATTAAATAAAGGTTCAAGATGAAATGACTTAAATTCAAACATAAATAATGAAGCAAACGCCAATTGAATATTCTAAAGCAGAGCTTAATAAACATTAGCATTAATAAATTGAAGGTAAATATGAGTTGCTAAAATTAAATGTAATGGATTTGTGTGTGTGATTTGACACAGTGAAAGATCCCATGGGTGTGTTCAAACTCCCTACATAAACATCAAAAAATTTCAACATAATAAATCAAGTAACAATAGCAATTAATTCAAAAGCACAAATATCAACAACTAGCAGTATACCCCGCCTTCGCCCGTGGTACATATATAGCCTATCTCACTCAGCGCATTGGAAGCTTTATAATTGTAAAAGAATTTTTAAGATTTTAAACGATCGAACGAAATGATCAACTACAGTTGAGAAATTTTGAAAGAAAAAAAAGTTTTGATAAGATTTTTTTTTGCCAAACCATAGCAACGGTCCTGTAGTTCTTGAGTTCAAAGATTACAAACAACAAACAAAAACACAAATTCTTCCTCTTTATAATATTAGTGTAGATGAAATAAGCAGTATGATACCAACCTACAAATATAATGCCCTTTGCCGATACTCTGGGGTTGCGGTGAGAATGTCTGAGATCGCTTTATGGTCGCCAACGGCTCTTCTTGGTTAGTGCTTACTTGTTGACTTTTCCTGTAAAGGATAATTACAATTCAGCCACTTATCTACGCAATTAGAGGCATTTTAATTTCACAAATATGGCAATAGTACTGTTAAATAACAATCAAAAGGCATTTATGACAACACATGCCGTGCAACCTTCCTTAAAAATGGTACGTTGCCTGGTAATGTTAAAATATCTCTGCTCATGCAACAGTCAATGTATCATGCTAAAAACAAAGCTTATTAATAATAAACATAACTTGGTATGGAGACATTGCTTAATCACATTGATATTAAAAATGTAAAAGTTTGTTTGTTTGGATGTTTGTCCGCCGATCACGCTAAAACTACTGAACGGATTTTGACGAAGTTTGATATACAGCCAGGGTATGAGCTGACTTGGGTGATAGGATACTTTTTATCCCGATTAAAGCTCCCTTGGGATAAATCGGGAATCTTGATATCCAGGCGGAGCCGAGACGAGCGTCTAGTAATTCATACCTAAGTTATTAATTATACAGTCTGTATCATACAGGTAAAGAGAAGCCATAAAATTGATACCACGACTTTAGATAGAGAATTTAAAAAAGACAATGAGATATTTTAGAAAGTTACAATTTTGGAAGGTGTTTATTTTATTAATAATGATCGACGAATTACAATTCAAGTAGAAGTCAGTAAAAAACAATCATTACAATGATATTTCATTAAACTGGATAGAAAAGGTCTTCAATACTCATTTTAAAAACGACATATGTGATAATTCATATATTTCTACTACAACTTTTACTTCCTATAACGGAAAAATAATAACATCTACTATTAGATAAAATATAATTTCATTTATATTAATCTGTGCACACACACATACATCAAAACAACAACCAGCTTCACTTATAACCTATTTTTAATTTAGCGCACACACAAGGCAACATCGAAACAAAGTTAAAATTAAAATGGCGTTTAAGAGTCGCTCTTTTTTCACGTTAGTCCGTGCAAGCGTACAGACAGACGGACGTACCTAAGTATATATACAGGTAATATACAGTAACAGAGTTACTTGGCTAGCGGCCTCCCTTCTTGGGGTCGGCCGTCCGCTTCGAAACGCTTCATATAATATCTGGAGGAGAATTCTTTGTATGTAGGTTTGGAATTATCTAGAAATTTCATGTTTAGATTCTCTTTTTTTACGATCTAACGGAAAAACGGAATATTTCCTCAGACTTAGATCTATTCGAGAATTTTCCATGGACCAATGAACAAACATTTAAATATCTTTTTCAATTCGCTTCCTGAATTCCAAATTATGTCATACTTAGATATTTTGGTATAACTGATTGCGGCAAAGGTGAGCGTAATGCTTCAGGAATTTTGATATTTTTAATCACCAATAAAAATAAAATCTTCGTTTTTAAGTTTTTTTTAAGTTTACTAAAAAAATATTATTTCAAAAAATAATACAAACTAACGATTAACCCAAATATTTTAGTGACTAAACACTTACACGTTGTACAAGACTACAAAATAATATTGTCATTAACTTAAGTAATCGCAAAATAACAATAAAAAAATAATCTCACCGTCTGTGCAATTGCCTAGCGCCCTCCGGACAGAAGTTACACTCGGTGTTTGTCTCCTTCTCCGCCGTGGAAGGGAGATACTCTTCTTCCAAATTTAACTCTTCTTCAGGAATGTAGTCTTCGAAAGAATCCTCTTCTACTATCTGTCGAATGAAATGCACTGTTAGCGTAATTTTGTTAAAGTTCATGATGGCTTGGCTACTAAGTAATTAAATAAATCACACAAATAAGTATAAAATTTTGATCAAGTTAAATGCAAAAAAGGGGAATAATTCTTAAAAACCACATAAAAGACAAGGAATTAAATTCTAAAAAAGAATATGAAGATCTAAAAATCTTGCTCAAAAATCCTAAGTTAGATATAACATAATAATATAATTATTAATGCAATACAAATCATCACCAATCACCTGATTAAGTGGTTCTCTAGCCTCATCATCATCAGACGCGGAGTCATCACCACACTCCACGTTACATTCTGCAGCCGCCATGCTTTCTGGACCTGATGATATTAAAAAAAAAAAAAACATTTAGATTTGTATTTTTATAAAATTGAAATGGTGTCCTTAATTTATTTATTTTATATTTGTAAGATAAAAAATATATTACGTTACGTTAATTAATTCTAGTCTATCTGTTCTAATCTTACTGTCTATACATTTTTTATGCAAGACAAAATTAAATCATTAAGATAATTATAATACTTTAAGTATATAATATAATGAACCAATCTTATAATTAATTCTTTTCCGATATTTCAGGAAATATACCAATCTAAAACCTTCGCAGTTACCAGCTTAAAGAGAGCTAAAACACTAAAACTCGCTAGATCTAAATCGTCACTCACCTCTATTCCTCGTAAGAGTGGACGTTTGTGAAGAGATGACAGTAGATTCATCAGAACTCTCGTCTCTCCTCATACTCCTGAAGCTCAAAACATTATACCACTTCTGTGATGTTGTCTCGGGGTCGAAATCCGCTAAGCTCACTTGGGTACAACCCTAGAAGGTAATAGATTTATATTTAAAAAAGTAAGAATTAGTATAGGGGTAGTTTTATAAGGTTAGGATCAGGAATAATCGCTCTCGCCTATAGATATTCACATGGCACTCAAGGCTACAGCCGAATACTCAAATTTGGCTAGTTTTCATCATTTTATTAATCGAATTGCTTATTTCCGGATATCTCTTAAGATATTTGAGCAAAACATTTTAAAGATGAATACGCCAGTTTACAGTTGCTAAAATTATCCATCGTAAATAATTTGTACGTAATGTTCTAGTTTAAAAAAATAGGGTTAACAAAAATTTGTTATTACACCACTATCTTAATTTTTTGCAATCGATCGTTTTAAACCTACCTAGCAATAGGACCACAGCTGGTCAATCAAATTGTACAATTTACCAAGGTGAAATAAACTTTTATTAATATTTATTATTTAAAACAGAGCCATAATTTTTAAATACTTTTTGTCTTTCTTATAATACTAGCGGCTTCGCTTGTGGTTTATAATATAGCTACAAGTGGCATACACTCAGTGCAGTTACTATTTTTTGTGTATTTAAATTAGCAGTTAAATTAAAATAGCAGTTGTTTAGGTGAAAATATTTTCAAAATCCATCAATTTTCACATGAAAACGTTACAAACATAGAAAAACACAAAATCATTCCTCATTACAAGACGAGTGCAGCGGAACTCACCAAACACTCGCCATCCGCCGCCAAGTTGATCTGCAGGGTGGCGGCCCGCAGCGCCCGCGGGCCCACGGCGGCGCGCCGGGTGCTGCGCCACGCCAGCGTCGCGCCGCGCCACGCCAGCGCCGCCGCCTGGAACACGGTGCCGCCGCCGCCGCCCACCACTAGCGCCCCGCGGACCGCGCTGCAAGTGGTACACGACATTTTAAATGAAGAATAAGAGAAGAGAAGAGTTTGTTCGTTTGTTTGGACGCACTAATCTCAGAAACTATACTGGTCCGATTTGAAAATTTTATTCAGTATTAGAGATCCCATTTATTGAGATATAGGCTATGTATGTACCACGGGCGAAGCCGGGGCGGACCGCTAGTCCAAACATAAAAATCAAAATGCAAATGCAAGTAAAATTGCAAATGTGGAAAAAATATTACACATAACACAATAAATAATGCAAAATTAGAAAAAAAAAGCAGAATAAAATGCTACGTGCTTTAAAGAATTGTGAAAATGTTATATATATGGTGACACTTTAGTGTTTAGAATGAAAAATATGTCAAAAATTCGTAATACAAACTAAATAATTGAGCAGTTCACAGTTTATTTTCTCTTTCTTCTTATATTAAGGAAATGAAATAGTTAAAAACATCACAGTATAGGATTTACTAGACATATGATTTATATAGATCAACAAGAACAACGGACCAAATATACACCCCTGGGGGACCCCCAACACAAAAAGTGCTACATATAATCCAAAAAACACCCCACAAGCAACAAACCTCACCACCACACTATCCGTCTCACTCGATACAAACAGTTCCCCAATAAATAACTTAACCAACTTAAGTCAATAACTTACACCTCAGTGCCATTGTCTATGTAAAGCGCGTGCAAGTTCCTCGCGCGTATGATGCCAATCTCTAGCGCGCTCTCGTCGGGGCAGTACCGCAATTTGATCTCAATTTGGGCACTGTTCACTGTAACGGGAGAGGAGTACTTTAAAAATTAGTGTTATTTTATAAGTTACACAAATTTTCTTACATACTAGATATCATTGATAGTAAAAGTGATCATCATCAGCCCATATATGTTCCCACTGCTGGGACACAGGCCTCCTATGAGGGTTTAGGCCATAATCCAAGTAAAAAGTAAAAGTGATATAAATTAATAAAATTTGAGAGGACCCTTTATAAAAATTACAAGGTATACTTATAAAAACAACAAAATAAGAAAATACACACAAAAAACGAGTAAATATTCAAACAAAAATGATCGCACTTAAATTTCAAGGCACACAAAAAATTCTAAATTAAATTGCTCACCTTATTTAAGTCTTTAGAGCTTATAAAGTACCTCAAAATTATTGAATACAACAATCAATCATTAGTCTTAAGAGCTTACATCTTTGATTTATATGTGAAACTATTATATAAATAAAACCTCTAACATTATTCACACAGATAAGTAATAATCACCCGCGTTAGAGCAATCAGCCGCCTGCGCAGCCTCAAACACCCCGGAGTCGCCGGCCACCGATTCGTCGCTTACCGCGGCTGACACCGATCTAGTGTTTGTACCTGGAATAGATTGTTTCAGGTTTCATAACGAAGCTAGGTTTAATCCTACTTATATTATAAATACTAAAGTTTATAAGGATGTGTGTGTGTTTGTAGCTCTTTCACGCAAAAACTACTGAACCGATTGCAATGAAATTTGGTACGTAGACAGCTGGACCACTGGAATAACATCTATAACTTTTTATCCCGATATTCCTACGGGATACGGACTTACGCGGGGGAAACCGCGGGGCGCAGCTAGTTACAGATTAAAAAGCCTGGTTAAATCAAAAGTTAAAGGTCCAAAACGATTAAATTGAAATTTACTATCCATACAATTTTTTTTTTTTGATAAATTACATATTTGTACCCTACTCCTCTCCTCACCTCGGGGTTTTCTGAAAGAAATCGCTACATAGCGATAAGCCCGCCAATTGTTTAGATTGCAATTTTATTAAGTTTTTGTAGTTTTTTTTTTGCATTTTCAACAGCAATAAAGGTTAATTAGATAAATAACTAACAGATAGTTTTAGCTTACCACTAGAGGAGCAAGTGGGTGAGAGCGGTGGCGGAGTCTCCGAGATGGGAGACAGCGGCTCGCCCGGCCGGCCCGGACCTTGCACTTGCACGGGGACTGGGAGAATAACTCTATGTTAATATTTAGATCTAGTCTTATATTCCGTGTCACAATTTTAGTTAACAAACTCTTCCGAAACGACTGGACCGATCCTTATGAATTTAGTGAAATTTTGTGGGGTAGGTCTGAGAATCGGCCAACATCTATTTTTCATACCCCTACTTGATAATAATGTTTCTCTTATTATTTATATGGTCGTCTGGAAGAGATCGCTAACTAGCGATAAGACATTTGTACATATTCTCTCCTTTGTTTGTGTTTATCTATATTTTCCTGTAAATTATTGTGTGCAATAAAGTGTTATCTATCTATCTAAATGATAAGAGTAAGGCAGAATAGCGTTTGCCGGGTCAGCTAGTAATTTATAAAGCTGAAGAGTTTGTTTGTTTGGTGGAACGCGCTAATCTTCAGAACTACTGGTCCGATTTCAATTCTTTCAGTGCTAGACAGCCCATTCATTGAGGAATGCTTTAGGCTATATAAAATCAGATATTACGTGGGGCACAGCCAGTATTTAGATAAAAAACAGAGACATAGTATAGATAGGCACAAAACGTTGATGTAGAAATAGACATAGCTATAGACGAAAAAGTTAAGAAGGACCAAGAACTGCAACAGGACACTTTATAACATTAGTATTGGGTTTAATGAATCTAATTGAAAAATATTCTATACCTACTTTTAATCTATTTTATTTAATCATATTTATAATCTCAAGATCATTATGCCTATTTCATATCAAAAGAAGACTTAACTATAACATAAAGTTATTTAATGCATACTTGTAGCCAATCCTGTGACTTCGTTTAGCCCAGTGGCGACACCTATCCGCATTTCGGCTAATTTCTCTTCCAACTCCCGCTGCTGTCGCCTTTGTCTTTCCACCTGGAAAAGAGATGATTTCTTTATCAGAAATGATATTTAATTATAATCTGAAAAGTATATTAGCACCATCCGAATAAAGCGATTCTTATAATGTGAATTTATACTTCCTCTCATTTCTATCGATCTATCTTTTTTTGGCAAATTTAATTTCATATATTGACATATGTATGTTTTTATTTAAGGAATGCTAGATAGATGACATATGTAGATAGATGTATGAAAAGTGAATCATAAGTTTGATCTCCTTTATTAAGAACAACATATGAAATTAAATTGACGATAAATTATCTTTAACAGAAAAACTAAACCTCCGTACCATTTTAAAAAAAAAGAATCATCCAAATCGATTCACCCAGTCATAAGCTCTGAAATGACAAAGCCGAAAAAATATACTCGATAATCGCCTCCATTTTTTGAAGTCGGTTGTAAAGATAAACACAAACATAGATAATACATCCATAACAGTAGACATAAACACAAAGAATATATAGATATACATAGATACAGAAGAGAAGATACAGGAAGATATAGCAGAGGAAGACATAGAAGATATAGGATAGGTATTGACAATGCGATGAGCATAGAGCCACTGACCTGCGTGTAAGAGGGCGGCGGCGGCGGCGGGCTGGCGGAGGACAGGCTGCTGCGCGGCGACAGGGAGGGCTGCGACCCGCCCTCGCCGCTCGACCCGCGGAGCAGTCTGCAGCAAGCAAGTACACACTCATTGTCTGATACACGCCACTTCGTCTCTCAAGTGGAACATTTTTATGCATTTTATATGGCCTGGCTTTGCTCGATATACTATAGTATCCAGCACAGAAATTCATTTTCACTTCGAAGCAGGTGAGCGCATTGAAATAAACCGACGCATCAGCGTTCTTCTACTAGTAATTTATGACCATAAACGGCGCAAATCTTTTGGCAATTATGCCTATTCTTACTATCAAATGAAAGCTTGATTATTTACGAACGAGTAAACTGTATTCAAACTGTAAATGTAAATAAAAATGACTCACCTCTCAACACGCCTATGCAAATCGACCATATCGATAGGCTTGTCCGCTTGGAAGGTGGCTATCTGAGGTCCCCCGTATATATCCGTAAAGCTAATCCCCGAACTTAATGAGCCCTTACTACTCGCCGTAGAAAGGGACCCCAAGCTCGAACTACTGGACACCGACAGCGTGGACGCCGATAGCGTCTTCAGCTGCCCCTCCAACGTCGTCATTGACGTCAACGCGTCCTTCAATTGCTGCAGCAGCAACTGCTTCTCTTCGTGTAGCCTCAATCTGTCCGCTATGCACTTGTTCGACATCTCGAACGCGTTCTTCAAGTCTTGCTCCAGCCTCTTGCACTCTGACTGTATGTCGCACATCTCCTGTTTCGATCTCGTCCTGGGCGTTATGCTTCTGAGCTCCCGAAGCAACTGTTCTTTCTCTTGAAACAGCAGTAGACGGTCTTTGTCCGATTCCGCTTGGCCCGGCTGCACTTTATCTTCCAGGTCCGCTAATTGCTGCTGTATCTGTTGGATCCGCTTTCTAGCTTCGTCGTATTGGAGGCGAACCCGCGCCATTTCAGCTAGTCTCGTACCAATCGGTACCAGTTCGGAACATAGGTCCGTTTGCGAGGCAGTGCTAAGTTTCTCTTGAGGCAGGCTTAGTGTCGATAGGTCTGGCGACGCTTCGCCCAGTTGCAACCTTGTTAGGTCGTCTTTTAATTTGGCTAGTGATTGCATAAGATCGGCTCTCTCTTTCTCGCCCGACGTCAGAGATTTCTGGATGTTCTTCAACTCAGTCATGATTGCTTGCGCTTCAGTTATGTTGTAACATCCTTGCTGTGCGCTGAGTTTTTGTTCGACTCTGAAAATTTGAAAATTTTTATAAGCATTTTTCGTTAAAAACCAATAATATGAAATAAAACTTGGTAACAGGGTGTGTTTACTGTTTAATTTTCATGTCAGTTTAGTTTGGTGTAATTAAAAATTAAGTATTTACAATACAGGGTGCTACTAACTCAGAACATATAATAAACAAATGTTGCATAGTATACAGGGATGCTACTAATTCAGCAAGTGTATTATATACACGATGTATTGTATACAGGGTGTTACTAACTCAGCAAGCGTGTCCACGCCTCGCCTCGCGCACGCCACCTCAGCGCGCGCCTGCCGCAGCTCCTTGCGCAGCTGCGCGACGCGCCCGCGCGCCTGCGTCACTTCGCAGCGCAACTGTTCGGGATCATGACGTGAGGTGGTTGAGGTGGTCGTGACTGAGGTGGTTGATGAACACACTGTAGAAAAGGATTTTAAGAGTTAGTTTGAGAACACGCTGTGCATAAAAATTAAGCGTTATCGCTCATACATTTTAATCCATTAGTCAATGGAACCTGCTTTCCATACATCAATGTATGTTATAGTAGATATTTTTTCGTCAAATTATTTTGCAGTATATAAATTTATACGATTAAAATTTGTTCATTTATTATGCATATATAAATTAAAAAAAAAGTACATCAATATACGAGAAGCTCGTAATCATAATTGAAAATAGTACAAAAATTTCGCATTGCATCATTCAATGTGTTTTCCTATATGTACACTTATCAAAAATCATTAATATTTATCGTATATATCCTATTAAGAAAGTAATCACACACAATTCGATGAAGGCGTGTAGTCAGAGATACGTACGTATTATCATTTCTAATCTTGCATCGTATACATTTGAATAATCTTCGTTGGTATTGATCAGGCAATTTAAATAGAGAATGAAATATGTCCGTGACGATAGCTTTTATTATATTTATTAAAGCAGTATCTATGTACATATATACTATTGTTTAGATAGCGTTCTAAATTTATATTTTTTTCTGACAATGAATAGTAATTATAATAGCTTAGTGTGGGGTGATATACCCTGATGTTTTAATTTTTCTATATTTTAAATCAGTTTAAAGGGTTTTCTTTATAAACATATTACTATGTCGGAAGCTCTTAGTTCCGGAATTGTATTTTCGGATATCTAGTATATAGTTCGAGCATGTACCCTTTATATCATCGTTAAAACAATTTTAACTTTTGAACGTTTTAAATACGTAGCAATGTAGTAGTTAATAACTTAAATGACATAATTGTGCATTTTTGCATTGCACGAAATGAATTCAAGACAAAAGTTCAATGTCTTTTTAATATGACCTAACCTTGAAGATTTTACACTTAAACCTTTAAAATGTACTTACACGAAACGTGAACAAAAACTGATGATTTTTAAATTCATTGTTTTGATGGATGGACTAATACTTACACATTCTCATATTAAATTTATGTTTACAAGAATTCTTTTAACAAAAAAAAAACTCAGGAACGTCCCTGGAGAGAAGTACCATTCTAACTTCTAGAAAGATCTCTAGAAGGTACCATATCAAACAAAAAGAATCACGTCAATCGGATAACATTATCGGGTAACAAATAAAAAAATATATAAAGCCAAAGAGAAAGACAGTTCTGTAGTTTCACCTTGCCCTTTCTCGGGTCTGATAATATATCTCTAGGAAATTTCATCTAAATCGCTTCAATAGTTTTGGCGTGAGAGCGTTGGTAACAAACAAACTTCATACACATTTATAATATTATAGCATTGATATATTATAACATTCATATATAATAGGATTTCAAAGTTACCGAAAAATAAACTTTTAGCAATAAATGATCTTAAAAAACAAAAAGACTACACGATTTGCATTTCGAAATCTTCAACTTCTAAATATAACTGAAGACAAAATTAAATTATAATACTTTATTCACATTCCACAAAAAGTGCGCATACAAAAAACACAGCATTTATACAATTATGCAAATAAATCTCCTATTGTATTATTCAAAAGGAAACCTCGATGGTCATCTAATAGATACAACTACATATTTGAATAGATTGTCAATCCAGTCTCATAGAAACCTTAGAGCGTTTGTGTATCTTTGCTTCATCGCTTTTTATTTAAATATTTATAGAATTACAAAAAAAAATCTATGTAAAAAATTTCATCGAAAATGTTGCAGCCGTTATGCGTATAACAAGTATAACACTTACAGCTGGTTCTAGAAGCTGCGAGGGTCGACAAGGCGTTGTTTAGGTGCTTGTACTCATCTTGAGCTAGACACAGCCTTTGCTTCTTAACATCGTACATTTCTCGCTTTGCCTGCAAACAAATGAATAATATATTAATAATATAACATTTGGATATAATAATTAAATTTATTTTTTTATGCGTTTTTCTCTCCTAAAGCAACTTACGAACTTAGCCAAATTGGTCGAGCCGTTCTCGAGTTTAACACTTAGCAACACATTTGGCTATTCATTTTTATTTATCTATATAACGCTTCAGAATTCGTAGCGTATACCTAGCATACGTTTTTCAAATATAGACCCACATACATTAATTCTAAATAAATTTAGCTTATTTTGCATGTTGCATTATAATAATAAATTACACGACGAACAAAACACATTAAAAACAGTTTTTTTTTTTATCAGAATTTGGTTTCATTTAATTAAGAATTCGTTATTATTCCATTTTTATATTTTTTGCACTTTGTAATAATAATCATACTCCAACATTAATATTTCATACATATTCAATTACATTTACAATTAAATCGCCAAATCCGGGCAATAAAAGTTAAACCCACAATTGTTCTGACGACGCGTATTTATTTAAATCGAAACACAATAATTGTTGTTTCGTATGACGTAATATGTTATCCCTGTATTATTCTATATCTATACTAGCTGCGCCCCGCGGTTTCACCCGCGTAAGTCCGTATCCCGTAGGAATATCGGGATAAAAAATAGATGTTGGCCGATTCTCAGACCTACCCAATATGCTTACCAAATTTCAGAGGAATCGGCCAAGCCGTTTCGGAGGAGTATAGAGACTAACATTGTGACACGAGAATTTTATATATAAGATATGTTGAGATTGGAATCTTAATACGTTTTATAAGTCAATAAACTGAACTTTATAATCGAATTTTATATAATATGCAATCAGATTTATGGCTATGCGTAAAGCTATTCTAAAGAGATGGAATTCTGTAACGTATGTATGTATTTGCTATTGCATACGTTGTTATACTATGTAGAAACAAAATCAAATATAAATAGATTATAGACGATCAAACAAATTTATGTAGGATGGCAATAAAGTGCTATTTTCAAATATTTCCACTAGTTCATTATACAGTAACACGTCTTAACGTTCACATAAAACGCCAGTAACATTTAATTGTATTTCACAAAGTATCGCTTAAAACAAAGTATTCCCACAATAAAATCAACCATAAACTAAGATCATTCCAAAATGGCATGGCTATGTAAACGCGAATAAGCTCATAAGTTATATTATTTGCAATAAAAACGTAAAGAGGGTCAAAATATTTCACGGAGTCATAACAAATTCCACAGATCGGAGATTAACCAGTTATTAAAACCGAATTCTGTGAGTTAGTTTTTTGCGGGCGCAAACAGAAGGCATTATACGCAGGTTTTTGCTCGGAATGTTGTATAAAAACTGGCCGCATCTCCGCGTATCCTGCTCGCGAAAGAAATTGAATTCGTATATAAATGAAATTACCGCTAAGAATCCGACCTTTTACTCGCCGGTTTTAGCTCCGCTAAACCTGACTTGAATACCACCCTAATATGCGACATTGAACTTGACTTACTGATGAAATATTTGACTTGAAATGTTTAAATAAAATTAACGATATTACGTAGTCTAGTATATTGTCTCAGGACATAGAGTAACAAGTATCTATCTATCTACGTATTCTACCAATAATTTACAATTACATCCAATGATAAGAGTCAATATTTACAGTGAAAAGCCGCAACGATCCCGTCATCCGGCCGGCATGCTGCAAGCGGCTCCATGTATGCGGAGGGCACTGAGGGAACGTGCCATTCCTGCTCAGCACTTGGGTCGCCACGTAACCTTGGCCTTCGTAGTAAGGCACCTCCGACACTGGCACTAAACGCACTTCCGCAGATCGTATCTGCCTAACGGATAGTATATTTTCGTAGATAGCTTCATCCTCCAAGTTCTGACCCTCAGGACACAAACGATAACCGAACTCGCGGCTGATTTCATCCAAATTTGCGTACTCCGGTCGCTTGCGGAGTTCGTCTAAGTTTTGATACTGCGGTTCGTCGCGGACGCATAGACCGGGAGGGCGAGTGGACGTTGGGTCAACTCTGACTCCGTATTCGGAGGGTTCACTGCGGACCATTCTCGCGATTTGCCGGGAACACTTGCGCAGGCAGGGGTGGGTGCCTACGGAGGCGGCGCGCGCGCGGATCGTCGGCTCCAGCTCGGGCTCAGGGGGCGGCGGTTGGGACCACATTGTGAACGCCCGTCGCAACGGACACATCTTAACCCCCAAAAGGGCGAGCGACGACTGGCGCGGACGCGCGGAGCTCGGATGGCGCGCAGAGGAATGCGCCCGCGCCGCCGAAAGAATGCAATCTCGGGCGCATTTCGGAGGTCGATCTCTCCGAAGGGCCGGCGTCCCGCACCCGCCTCCTCTTTGGCCATCTGTCGTAATAAGTTCGACGAAACGCAGAGTCAGCTATGCCGGCCCGGCTCCGTAACGGACTGCCGTGACCTCGTCCCGTGTCCTCCGCACGCGAATCATTCAATAAAGAATTCCTCATTCCATTTCTCTTAACATCTTTAAAAGGTTATGTTGTAATAATCAAAAATAAATAAAAAAATCGCAATTCAAATCGCTAAAATATGGTAAACTAATATTATTTATGACATCAAATTGTATTATAATATGTAAAAACACATCAATAAATCAAATATGCTTCGATATCTATAATTTAAAGCGCATACCAAAAAAACGGAATGTGATATAAAACTTTTAATAACATGACCCGGCCAGACGAATATTTCATACATCGTACACGTGCAATAAATAAACAAAACATCGTTCCAATCAATTTATCCACATATGGACTGAATGTAGTTCCTTTGATGTCGGCTATCCAACAATTTAATATCGGCCGTCGCGACGCGTAGACACGACAGTTATGCTGCCACTTATGCGCGATTTTCTCAGATTTTCCACGTAATCAATTTACGTACTTTAATGTCGGAATGCAAGCGGCTCCGAGCACATCTGGCATGCTGCAGGTAGACGCGTACATTTTTGTTCCGGAATTCCTTAACGCATTCACGATCCTGTCTCGCTTAACGCCGGCTTAGCCGCGACTAAAATTGCTATATCATACGTATTCAAATGAGTATCATCGTAGGTGATGTTTACAGAACAGCAAGATTATGAATAATAACGCGTCGTCTCAATTTACATAATATTTCGATTATATTTGGTTGTGAGCTCGATAATTTTGCATCACAATTTCTACAGAGTAAACATGTAGCGTGTCCAATATATTTAAATAGCTTAATGCATTATCGTTAAGATATCGACAAGTTATAATTTAAAGACATCTGTCACGTATGCTAGAGAAAAGGGCTATACACAAAGAAAAGACTGTGTACCTCTGTAATTTACGATCACCGTTTGATATATGGTATAAGTAATTGAAAGTAGGTTCATTAATTCAAGAACTCCAAAAGGGGCAGAATTAACTGCTACGTTTCTAGACGGTAAAACGATGAGTTGAGATGCTATAAAAGTAATTCATAATATTCTAAGTTGAGCGGTACATAGCAGACAGGTAATTTGGCCCGGTGCCTACATTCCAGCGAGCGGTATGTACGACTAATAGTGTGGTGTTTTTTGTTGAGATACGCCTACAAAAAAATCCGGTGAACTGAAGTCTAAGCCAAAGCATCTGCTGTGCGTTAAATGGTGAAACTTAGGCATTTATACAGCTTTAGGATGCGACAAATTTAAATTCCAGACTAAATAATACTGTGGCCCAATGATACGTTATAATAACTCATATACTTTTTATCATTGCGCTATAATTCTCGAAACTCCAAAAGCATTTAAATTAAAACCTTTCGCAGAGGTTATGCAAATTATCTCGCCTCGGAAGCAATTTTATTTCTTATGTAAAGTAACAATGATTGTAAAGGCTTCGCTGGAATTGTTTTTAATAATTATTTTCTTATAGTTGGAATCTGTAAGATTGCCGTAGGGGATTCAAGGAGCGCATCTGTCTCCCCCAGACCGGTTGCTTTTCAACTCACTACATTTCTATCTCCCTCTAACTTTTGTGAATTCTTATATATATACCCATCTCTGTTGCACCCGCTTCTCCACGGAACTAATTTTATGTTTTTTTACCTCTTTGCCTATCTTCTGGAAGCGGTTATACTGACTTTCCTCTAAGTTTATCAAAATCTTTAAAAACCTTGAAATAATGTCTATCAACACGTATACTTTAATATTTTCAACCATAATTCTATCCAGATATGTTTGGAAAGTGTAATTTTTAGATACCTTCAATGGAAGTTAATCAAAAGCTAGATGGACTTTCATATCCGAAATCCAACCTGCCCGGGGCGTAGTTACGTTTTGTTTTTATTAGTTTCGGCCCGAGCAGCGTCAGAGGCTTGGATGCGATTAAAATTCCTCGAATGCCGAACGCCCCGTCCCTCCGCCCGACCGGCAATCCATCGACAATTTGCTATCGTTACTATACACTAATTGGTGCTTTAATATTTTAAAAACCTGAGCTAGCGGTGGCCGTTTATGCGATGTAATCGTAAAACATCGAGGCTATTCATTATAGCCAATTTGCATGCAGGCCTCAGATAGAGACAAACTTGAGAAAATAGTACTAAAAAACAAAGGCATTATTACTACGGTAAAAATTGTAAATGAAGCAACATTCTTTGAGTCGAATGAATTGCGCAGCGAAATTTATAAATATCTCTAGATTTTGCATTGACCTTTACAAACGTTAAGGTAGGCGCAAATTAATATTGGCCTTTTAATTTCCTACTTGCGTTTTTAACCACGTTATGTAATTTGAGTCTCATAATTAAATAATAACGCAATTTAAAACAAAACCTACAAAACGCTATGAAACTAACAATAAAATTTGAAACACAAAACACAAATATAAAATAGTAAAATAATGTCATATGCCTTTCTCTAAGATAACACCTATGATAGGTGTTATCTTAAATTGGAAACACACATTATTCTATAGCATGTTCTTAGAAGATAATGGTTATGAAAACACACCATCTGTGGAACCATGCACGGGATCGAACCCACGTCAATCGCGCTGACAGTCCGTCGATCCAACGAATACGCCATCTGTACATATCTAATAACGGTGAAAACAACTACCATAACAATAAAATTCAATTTGCACCATACATATTTTATAACAAAAGGATCGAACGCATTTTTTTCATATTAATAAACTCTGCGTTACACACGATTATCCTCTGAGATACAAGAGAAAAAGTTGTAAAAAAAAGTATATGACAGAAGGCCGGGCGCGCACTGCGCAGGCGCACGAAACGTAGTTCGGCTTATTCCTTTTTTACACTCATATTCTTATTATTGGGCCTGACTGAACTCGCTCCCGGTGTTACGACTTACGAGTGAGGAATGCGCCACAGAACATAGCATTAACAGACGCGACACATTTTACGACTTTTTATTACAGATAATATTTTATAGTTTGTACACTGACAGCTTCGATAATTGAATGTGTTGCAACAAAAAATTAAAAATGAATTACGGCGTAGAGTTTTAAAAGCGTTTCAACTGTTGATGTTAGTTTAAGAATGTTATATATTACATTTTTAAGCTTATTTCTATGGCGATATTAAAACCCGGTTGATCGGATCAAAAGCGATCGGCGTGAAGTTATAAGCTTCTATAATCTTATTAAATATATTTTACACTGTATGGTTTATGTATAGAGATAGTTACGTCATAACAGTGGTATTCAGATCGTTACCTATTATTATCAGTAGTTTATTTTTATAGTATATACCTATCAGAAACGGACTCAATTACATTGTGTAATAACTTAAAACTCCGAATGACATCCATCAAAACCTTTAAAAGATATTTTAAAGTGCCTTTCTCGCTCCATAATGCATCATCTGTGGCTTTACACTTTGATTTATGTAAAACTGAACGGACATTGTAAATTATATGGAAAAAAATGTTGGATGGAAAATAACAGAATGTATTTTACAAATATGAAAACAAATGAAATATCATGTAGTAGCTTCTGTCGGTCATTCGAAGCAGTGGTTAAAGGACCGGTTCATACACTTGTAAAAAAATAATTATATTGTCCATATCAATAATTGATAAGAATATAAAAACCTGTGAAATTCTCAAAGCACAACTTGGCACACAAAACTACATGTACATGGCGCAAATTTCATCCCCAATTATATACCTTTGGTGCTAGAATAATCCTTTCTTAGCGAAAGCCTACATGATACCTGGGTTATTTGCATGCAAAATTTCAGCCCGATCGGCCCAGTAGTACGGGCCGTGCGTTGCCAGATCAGGCAATCAGTCACCTTTGCGTTTTATATATTTAGCTTTTGTTAAATTCGGAATAGTTTAATTGATGTTATTATTTATATAAACATTCTTCTTGAATCATTCTATTTATTAAAAAAAAAAACATCATAAACCGTTGCGTAGTTTTTAAGATCTAAGCATATATAAAGGACAGAGGCGGGATGCGACTTTGCTTTATACTAGAAGTTGATCCTAACAGTTCAGTTCTTTATAAACGAATGGGTCTGTAATAATAATATCGCCCTCGGGTTTTCCCGCATGTCTGTTTACTATTTGTAACGTGAAGTATTAAATAGTATACGATATTGTCTACCTGCGTTAGCAAATATGCCAGGAATGCGTAGAAAAAGCGCATCCCCCGTGAGAAGCGAACAAAAAATCTCGGTTTCTGAGGATGGGAATGGTGGGTTCCGGGAAATCACGTGCTAGCCTCGCCTTTGTTAGCCCATAATGGGGTATGGCATCACTATAGCTGTTTACATCTTACATGGATTACTGTTATGCACTTTTGGACACGCATTTTTGGCGTTCGAAGTTTTATGCGATTGCTATATAAATGAGATTTGGCTGAATAATAAAAATATTAAGCCAATTTCATTTGTGGAACAATAGCTTTGATCACATTAACAGTCTGCCCCGGGTTCGTGATTACGTACCTGCTTATACAATGGCGAAATAATTTTTGAAATCATTCCAATAGTTCCTCAGCTTAGCGCATTCAAACGAACAAACTCTTCAGCTATATGTACTAATAGTACGGAAATTAATATTTTTAAATACAAGCAAAGAAAAACTAATAAAAAATCAACAATCAACATTAGCTTTGGTAACAGCTCAGTTGCCAGCTATGACATAGAAAATCCAGAGCAATACGAACCACGGATAATAACCAACATTAAACAAAAGGAGGTTCTTCTACACATCGATTTCTCAGACGATTAATAACGCAACTTCATATCTACATTCCACACCAAGTATCACGATTAATTAATATTATAACAATTAGCTACACATTCGTATCGCCCACACGTCAAATGATAAATGGCCCTTCTATCATAGTATTGGATATAAAATACTGAATTATCATATTTTGAAACCGTTTAAAATGTGGAGGGAGAGGTAATCAAATTTATAGATTGCTACACAAGTATTGCTATATATATCATGTTTTTAATTAACTTATCATTTACTATGCATGACTTTTTCCGTATTAATATGTCTATTGCAAAATTTATTATAAAACAATTGAAATGATAAAATAAAAGCTTTTGATAGGTCATCATCTTAATATCCTCATCTCATTTCAAGAACCACCATAATATAGTGTATTGAACACCAGGAAAACACAACAATGAAATAATAATTATTCATAAATAATGTCTATTATCATAAAAACAAACTTACAATTTTGCTTATTAATTTCACTTCATTCTTTTGGGGTGATATTTTATATAGATAAATTTCCTTGTATATAGGTACAGACAAGGACTTTTGTCTAGATGAATAGTCATCAAACTTAGTCTGCAAAAACCGTATACAACCCGTGGCTCTAAGGTTAATGAAAAGGAAACATCTAGCTGAAATTTTAAAAAGAATATTCTAGATTAAACGCTGGCCGAAATCGATTCGTTCGTTACTAAGAAAGTAATATCAACGCTTAAGCATTTGTATGGCTATGTTATATTTTAAGCTAACTCAAGGTCCATATCTGAGGTCGTTCGTCGGCTGCGCACGCGTCGCTGGCTGTAAAAACAATATCAAGTTACGACTATGCCACTCGTGTGGGTATGTTCGAGGGATATGGCGGGAAATATTTTGGTACGATTTGTAGTACTGATACTGTATAAAATACACCATTACACAACGTCTAAAATTCTAACTATTCTTAAATTAGAAAATAACTTGGAACCTATTTTTCTTAACATTGCCAGATGCCATCTCTAGGTATTTTCATTAAATAATTCTTCTTAAAACCCATAATAGTGTTTTTTTTTAAAGATCACTGGTTCTTTATTTCCTTTAACTGGATGCTGGGAAATTTTGAACATAAAAATAAAACCCATTGTGTCATTCTAGACAATACTAACATTACCCTACATCAGAAGGAAAACCAATTATGTACATGAATTTGCGTCCCACTCGACCACAAACTCCCTCGTTCTTAGATCACTCTGCCAATTGACGTTAATGTCCATGAGATTCCCATGATTATTAAAACTACATTAAAACTTCAGATGTCAATTGGAATTATCTGGAACGTGGAATATGATGTATCCAATCGTGACGAGATCAAAGAATATACTCTCATTTGTTTGCTTTTAAAAATATTTTGTTTTCATTTATGTGGGCGCTGAAAGTAGTGCAATCAGTTCGTATATGTAAAAATGAATCGACCACGTGTTTAACTTGTCTATAAAGGAGAATTCTTTCAAAAATTAGCAGAAGAAACCTTTCCTCCGGCTCTAACAATTTTTAGGTACATCAAAAACAATAAAATACAGTACGAAGTAGATCTTCGTTTGACTTCCTGTGACTAAGCAATAACACATAATAATAAATACGCAATAAACCCGAAAATCTCACAGTTTTAACTGCCATTGCATTCAACGTAAGCACATAATCAACAGAACCGCTGTTACAACTAAACTATAATAGACAGTTTGAGAAGTTCTAAACTTATTTTATAGTATTTTTACGATGGGACCCCCACAAAATTAACATTTGAGATAGAATGCGACTAATTTAAAGCATAAACGATTATGATAATGTGCTCAAGCTGGCTCGAAGTTTTATTACTTTTGGAAGTTCGCGATAAATTAAAATGTCTCATAATGCTAATCGGATATAATCAAGAGGCAATTTTTAAGTTTAGGACAATATTTAATACGATTGTAAATAAATTGTGACACTAAGTATTATTTATACCTATGGTAAAGATATAGAATAATCTGTTATTAAGGAGACGACCTGAAAATGTAAGCTCCGCAAATAAAATGAAATCGTATAACACACCATTTGAAAAGCTATATTTGCGGTGAGAAAAATATACTTGTAGGCCATCATAGGATTTATTATTTAATACCAATAATTCAGGGTATATTAAGGGAAAACAACACTGAGAATAAAATATATTATAAGTGCATGTCGCATAAGCGCATTTACGAAGCCGTAGAAAGTCTTTAATATTACCGTCTTGTATAGCTATCCATTTGTTTAATTTGTAAACAAATTGATTTTCTTTGTTTCAAGAATATACGTACTCAAACATGGATGAAACCTTTGAATGAATGGCGATATTAATTGATGTACGTTGATTGTATTCGATAATTACAAATTGTTTTACAGCATCGTTAAAAAATTTATATAATAGAATTATTATACCACAATCTATATATTAATGAATTAAATATATTTGGTATAATAAATTTTTATATTATATTAAACGTGGTATAACATATTTATTAAAGGAAATTCGTGTTTGTTACACAACTTATAACTCAAGAATAGTTTTTAATGATTTTTGTCGGATCGTCGGATCCATTAGTATTGATTATACTTACAAGCAATAACTGATAAAAAATTAGAAAAACTACAAAAGCTAGTATATTATAAAAGTTAACTACTATTTTAAATATACATATTATATTAATGGAAATATTTCATATAAAATTGTCAAACAATATTCAAACAGTATGGCGACCCTGTCACTTTACGAGCGACACAAGTCGGCTGAAGCAATGCGCACGCGCCAGGCCGCGCTGTCGAGGACGCTGCCTCGTCCTTCAACCCCTCCCTCCCCCCTCAACCCCGCACAACCTACAGCTTATACGCTGTGGCTAAACCTAATACGTGTGTTTCAAGTCCTACGTTTGAAATATAAAAGTTATGGATGAGATTTGATACTTTTGTATACTTCTAACATAACTTGGCAACGGGCACTTAAATAAATTGGCTTTCTGTGTATAATTTTTCCTAATAGGCAGTGCTCTAGATATCTCATACTCATTGTTTCTACTTGAAAGTCTGTGCCACTGTATTGTGCCAACGAATAGCTAAGAGGTTTCACTATAAGATAACAATACAAAATCGTCAGATAAGATTTGATCGTTCGTTGTACATCGCTTCCCTTTTGAAATGGGTAAATACGAGAAAGCGATTAAAAGTCTCAATGTATTCGACGACGCCATCTTTAATCCACAGATTACGAATTAGACTTCGATATTTACACCCAGAGCTAATTACAAGGCTTGATGGCCTTTAGTTTTTCCATTATAACTTAGTAACGAATAAGCTATGATTATTATATAGTATTCTAAATAATCGAGGAAAAACCCATACTATAAAAACCCCAGCATACCAAACTAATTCGGTCAATTTAGTTTGCCTCTTGCCGTCATGAATGTAGGACTTCGCAAGATTTCGCAAGCAATCAAAACCATTATAGTTTTACGATATATTTCATCACGGCACAAATTACAAAATAACAATTTGACAGGAATCATTTGACAATATGTCGCCAGATTGTACAAAATATCATTATGACTGATAAATAATATGTCACGTTATTTAAATGCTTTGCCTTTAAAGTTACAGTTATAAGTTTTAACTTTATTTCTATATGAATATCTGGTTTCTATATGTCTGTTTTTTTCATCTTATAGTTTAGTCTAGTAATGCCTGCTTTTGAAGCAATCTATAGGCTTATAAACTAAACACTCTTTTGTCGATTTCCTCTCTTGGCCTTAAAACTAAGATTCTCTAAAAATTGGATTAAATAATCTTACAAAGTTTTATAAGAACATGTACTTTTGTTCACCAAAAAAAATCCCAACAAATTAGATCCATATAAGTATACAAGACATCCATTTTGAACTTCTCCAACACCACAATAAACTACCACTAATCTGGATCTACTTCCAACCACATTCCGCAGCTATTTATACACATAATCAATATTCAACACCACTCAGCTCGAATCCAGAGTGGTATGGGAACAATCGCTTATTACTATCGTGTTATCTAAGCGTAGCACAGAAGCCATCATTATCTAAAATAAATAGCCCACCGCGCTCCGCGTGACATTCCTACCGTCCTCTACTTATTTATAACTAGGCTCCTTCCATTAATAATGACTTTAAATACCGACTAAGCAAAGACATGGTGAAAAAAAACGAGACACAGCCGAAGGGAAAAGGACACTTTTTAACGCATTCTAAATGAAATAAACAAGTTTAACGGATTTATATTGGAGGTAGTTTATGCCTAATAGCCTTACGCGGTGTCTTGTAGGGCGTGTGGCGTATTTCACTGGAGATCTCGCTAGGATAGTTAATGGATTTCCTTGTATCGCCGTTTCGTAAATTTGTCTTTGCTGCAACGAAGAAGTCGTAAGAATAACTTTCCTAGCTGGAAGTTCGCAACAACGAGATGGCTCTGGAAATTTTAAACTAAAAAACAACAGAGTTACTTAAATGGAGATATAAACGACACAAATCTTAAAAGAGTACAGATTGAACTGTTAACAGTTGTATTCATTTAAAAATAACTACTTACTAATTTTTATTAGAAGAACGGTCTAAGTGAAAAATCAAAACTAATGTCTTTTAATGATAAATAATATTTAACATTGAAATAACGATTCGCGCTCATCAAATGGACACTTCAAACTATTAAATACTCGTAAACCTCAACGGATTATCGAGATACAATGAAAAATCAATAACCGATTCGAACTTATTCATTTGCTATAACCAAGTATTTAGTGAGCGTATCAGGGTAAAATAAATAGCAACCATAAAAACGTCTCACCGAATATCCCCATACATTTACATACCATAAAAATCTCATAAAAATACGTATTTAAAATTGTAACTTGGGAACCTATATAATTATTTTTGAAACGGTTAAAGTGTGGGTTAAAATAAAATGTACGGAATGTTTATCATTAGAAATTCCTCGTTTTACGATCTGAGTAGGGTCGACATCAGTGCCATCTGGTGACAAATTATAGCCGGCGGGAGAAACTCGATTTTTTTTTATAATCTACAATCTTGACGAAGCAACCACTTAACTTTACATTGTGCTACTGAAAGTTGTAATGAAAAATTTAACAAATATCCACGTTTTCTCAATAATGATTAAACGATGTTTAATTTCACATTTCGTCATCAAAACTACAGGATTAACGTGTAATGAAAATTCATTAATTTCTTTTACGTGACATAATTGAAATTCGTGGTCGCCGGCCTGCAGAGTCGAATAAATTACTTAATGGCAATATTTTTAATCGACAGGTAATGGGTAAAGAATTTTTAATGATTATTCATAACTCTGCACCCGACTCACCATATTTGTTTAAAGTCTGTTTAAAAGGCATGTGGGCCAGACGACCCTTTTTTGAAAACCATACTTATCGCATCGACGTTCTAAAAATCTCCATTTATTGTGAAAGATTCAGGATCATTATTACGTACTTCAATACCTTAAGATATCCTGTATTGGATCAAAAAAAAAACATATTTCTTATTATTTATCATATTTTGCTGACGGTACAGGTAGCGAGTAAAATCCGTGTAATGCGGTGTGCACATGTTTTAAAAAGCAACCGTGGCACAGGAAGCTGCGCCTGCGCCGATGCAGCGGAATATGAATAAAATTTTAATTGCCTCCCAGGAACGAATCTAATTTCACGAGCATATTGGTAAAAAGATCGGAGTCATTCTTTTTTCAAAATACAATTTTCATATTTACATTCATTGAAAATGAAACGCCCTATGCGTTATTTATATATTAATAATCCTGCTAATATTATAAACGCGAAAGTTTGCAAATATGAAAAGACGTATGTTTTTTACTGTTTCACGTAAAAACTACTGAATGGATTTTAATAAAACTTTACAATAATATAGCTTATATATAAGAATAAGACATGAGCTATATAAATACCCACTATTGCCCATGGGTTCGTCCGTGGGTGAAAGCGCGCGGCGCAGCACATGAAAATTTTCAAAAAATCGTCGGATACGTTAACCTAACTTTCAAATGAACTGTCAAAAAATATCTTAACTAACACAGGTTTAAACTTTAAACCCATATTTAAGATAAGTATACGTGAGCTATTCAAAAGATCAGGTTAACATTTGACATCCAACCTTTAAATTTCTACCTCATTCTTTCGTACTCACGCAACCAAAAGCGTCACGTCTTATCTTTGACTGAAAAGAATTAAATTCTCGAAAAAACTTCCCAAAAGATTTTAACACGAAATAATGAGGCATTTCGGAGGCAGCAATTACTCATAACCCGCCAGTCTCGGTACAGTAGCTGGGAGCACGTACGCGGCAATTATATAAATGCCTTAAATATACTTGTTGGTAGATTTAAATCTTCAAAAACCTTAAATACGGGTTACGGTTATTTATTAACGCACTGATGTTTTGATCCCGTGCATGATTTATATGAAATTGTTAAGGCGACATCGTCGTTTCTTCTGTTTCATTTTGTTTATAATTTGTTATAGACCAAAATATAATTAACACTTTCATATTAACATCAAACTTTAATTGATTCTTATTATTTTTCTGGACTTTATTTTTATTCATGTTTATATAACATTATTTACGTGAAAACATTAAAAGTTTGATAATTTAGGTAGAAAATTTCACAATCTCTTCTAAAGCACAGCTTTTTGTTATTATTACATATAAGTACATATAAGCGAATATAAGTGTTCAATCCTTTTCTTTGACTATTTAATTAAATATAGAGTAAAGTAAAAAAAATTAAGTATAGGGTTAAATATACAGAGGGGTACAGAAGGTATGAATGTAGCTTTTAAAATTAAAACGGTATCTATGGCAACATTGATTGGAGTGACCCCCCAATGTATCCTTACTTAAAATAAGGTACTTACTTAAAGTAAAGGTAGGTTAAAGTAAGTACATACACGATACTAACATAAAAATTGAATTGTCGATTTATGTTTTCGATATTTCAACATGCTTCTCAATGATACAATAATATTCGGAACAGAGAAATTAGAGAATTTGAGATGACTAAAGATTTCATTTGAAATATTTGTTGAAATTATCTTTTTGATTAAGAATACGTTCCTACTATTTACATTCAATGACATTAAAAATTATTATTGCGTATTCTGAAAGAAGAGATTAGAAAATACGTCACGTACATAAAATATCTAACTAAACTTCTTGAAAAAAATACTTTTTTCAAAACAAAATTTCCACTTATAAAACATTGTTTGTTGTTACACATAATTACATGATATCTGAAAATAACTGTCTACCTACCACGGATCATGAGATACTGCCTAGTGACAGACGGGCGAACAGACATACAGGGTCCCGTTTTACCCTTGGGTATGGAACCCTAAAATATACATAACAAAGGCTATAATTGAATGTATACTTAGCATTAATCAACGGCCGGCCATTGTTTTGTTTGCGAATTAGTCATTTTAATCTTTGTTTATAGCGCAATGACACGTCAACTTAAGATGATAATGCGTTTAATTAGTTTATAAATAAATTGTATTAGAATATACATCGCTTTGTTAATGCCCCACCCAATAGTGGGACTTCGCGATGTGCTTTGTCTCAATTAAATTTGACATTAATTTCAATGTATTTAATTACTTGTTTTAAATAAAACTAAACCGCCCTCAAGAACAGAACACTTTGTCAGAACTAGATCAAATTTAGTTGGGACCACATGGCAAGCATCAACTCTCAAATAAACTAAGATTCATAAACATCGGTTCATCAGTAAAAAGTTATGAGGTGAGAATCACAAAAAATACAGTCGAATTGAAAATCCTCCTTATTTTTTTAAATGAAAGGCTGAAATTTGGTATGCAGATAGCCACTATGATGTAGACAACCGCTAAGACAGGATTTTGATAAAACCTTTCCCAAAGAAAATAAAAATATATGTACTTTTACTATAAGGGCGAAATCTAAATCTAAAATTCTATTAATACAACCTTCGATATCCTAATAAAAAGTAAAGATAATTTTACACTGAACTTCCCAAATATAAAAAACATACAAATAAATCTAATTTATTTTAATATACAATTCATTGGCAAAGGTGATATTGATTCATAGTAAAATCAACAGTAAAATTACACAACTTCTGAGAACTCTTCACCAACAAACACACTCATAGAATTATTGACAAAATTAAAAGCTCGAGTGATGAAACTCTGCATGCAATCTCTATTCTTATTATCTATACTAATATTATAAAGCTGAAGAGTTTGTTTGTTTGTTTGAACGCGCTAATCTCAGGAACTGCTGGTCCGATTTGAAAAATTCTTTCAGTTCTAGATAGCCCATTTATTGAGGAAGGCTATAAGGCTATACAAGTACCACGGATGAAGCCGGGGCGGGCCGCTAGTATTACATAAGGACGCATAAGGTCTTCAAAAGAACTTGCCGTTTAAAAGAATCAACCGAATAATTATTGGTTTAACGAATTAAAATAGATTTACCGCTTCATATTATATGGATAACTAGCTGACCCGGCAAACGCTGCTCTGCCTTACTCTTATCATTACGAAAAAAATATGTTGACCGATTCTCAGACCTACCCGATATGCACACAAAACGTCATGAGGATCGATCCAGCCGCTTTAGACGAGTATGGATAATAACATTATGACACGAGAATTTTTAGATATCTAGAAAGAGTAACTAAACATTATAGATTTTTACATCTGCAACTGTACTTAATCATTAACATGATTTTTGTTGTATTTCGAATAATCTTATATATAAAATTCTCGTGTCACAATGTTAGTCTCTATACTCCTCCGAAACGGCTTGACCGATTCCTCTGAAATTTGGTAAGCATATTGGGTAGGTCTGAGAATCGGCTAACATCTATTTTTCACACCCCTAAATGATAAGAGTAAGGCAGAACAGCGTTTGCCGGGTGCAGCTAGTAAAACAATAATATTATCTCGATTTCATTTAAATTCGTCATTACAACTTATCGATTACTCTCTTTCCCCACTTACACTAAATGTTGAAAAGACTACCGTGTTTTGAAACGGTGTTTTTTTTTTAATTAACTCAACAGATGTTTTTGTATTACCCCTACCATTTCGATCGAGTCAAAACGATAGCAGGAATGTTGCTGTCGGGACCTTTTATGTGTTATTATAATCAAATATTTGTTATCATTATATAACTTTTGAATATATATCTATTAAGAAAAGAAAATCATGAAGTTCCTATACCTATATAAATAATAAATGATATTATAAACTTGTTTAGAAATAGTTAAAAGTATGTCTGTCCTAGATAAATGTATAAAGCTGTTCTTTACAATTAAACTATTCGTGAGTCTGTTAACAGTAATATAAGCATCATTAGAACAGACTGCCTATAGAAAAGCTATGAGTGAAGGCCTTGGTCTACCTATATTCAAAATTTCATCCACCTTACGTAAGATCCAACCTAAAAATACATATGCATTCCAGCAATTAACAAAAGTATATCATTTTTTCAAATGACTCACGACGGCTATAAAGAAATGACGTTGAGATGTCACATCATTCTTTTACCGGTATTATCCCCTACAGTACCACAGATAAAGCATTCAGAATGTACGAAGCGACACGCTGCACCAGCGGAATGTTTATTATGTGGAATGGTATTCGTATATGAAAGGTTTCGAACATTTGATTGAGCTTTGGATCATTATAGTATGATGAGCAGAGGTTATTTGGTGTTATACTTGGAGCGTGTTTAATAGTGACGTCATAGATGTTATACTAAGGTAAGAGAGAGTTAAAAATAGGTAAAGAAATATTTTATCGAAGATTACAATATATTTACAGGAGTGTATGAAGATCGGAGAGAATTGAAACTTGGGAGTATTTTAGAGTAGTGGCAGAATATAATGCCGACTCTGTATAACTCTAGACAACATAACAAAATTGTAATTTTTCTACAGCTGTTATATTCCTAATGTACTCTTGTTTTTAAATAGGAATATGTGTACGTTTTAGTGATAATTGAAACATTCAAACTACAATTTTAAGTTATTTCGATAGGCTGCCTTGCCTGGCTTGCTTACTAGACTTTACTACGCTAGTGTAGGTAGATATTTTAAAACCCCCCTGAAGATGATAAAGAGTATTTTTAACACAAACAGAATCCAATTTCTCACCAAGATTATAATCAAATATTTAAATTTGCCCACAGCATTCCATCACGATAGAATTTATGACAAATGCGTGGTCGCATCCATTATATCGATATGTTAATGCGATTAATCAATTTCTCAGTGATGAAAGATTTCCTTGATTAAATTGAAATATGGTACTATCATCTCAATTCGATCTATTGAAATATTTTTATTGTATACACGATAACATCGTACTTCGTACGCATCGAGATAATTTATGCAATAATGAAACGTGTTCGCATAGATTTTAGTGTTCGATTTGCATAACATGATGGAATTGACATGATTTCACTATCAATATATTTTGTAAATATAATAAACTTGTAGCAAAATAAAAATATACCAAATTTAACACAGATTACTCAGAGGTGAACTCATTTCACATTCATAGTAATAAAATTTCCATTCATCTATAAATAAGAAATAACGATAAATGAAGAACTTACAGTAATATGATACTGGCATGCACAAAAAAGTATGTAAAAGATTTAATTGCGGCCGTTTTTTTTTTTCAAAAACTACGTATCGATACTAGGATCTAGGACACAGAGCCATCCTGTTTATAACCACTGTATAAAACAAGCATAAGTACATTTCCATAAATTGACATAATACTCCCCAGCTCCTCAGCAGATTTACAACCCGCCATTTCTCTCACGCAATAAGAGGTATATCATAATCAAGTCATCTGGAATAGACGTATTATCAAACCATCTGATAACTCGGATGAAATATCGTGTTGTTTTACCTGTTTCGTTGGGAGTTGATTAGAGATGGAGTAATTTTAACCGCATAATGGCTGTTCCGTTTTGTATTCGACAATCTGTGTAAAAGTGGATTAATAAATACGGATCGTCGTATTTTACTGAAACTAAGAGAAGAGAACATATGAAAAAATATTGTCCATCTATATATTTCCAACGATGGCACTAAAACGTTTCAAGAGTTAGGACCTAATACATTTGGTATATAATATTTTTTCTTTTAATGGTCTTTTTTAAAGAAATTTTTACGAGTTAGACAAATTTTTAAAACCATTTTTGTGAAAGCAAGTAAAATACGTTAATTCTACAAAATTTTATACATACCTTGGAAATAAATATATTTTCTGTTTTATAATATTACCTGGCATAGGGTTACGAAATTATGATAAAGAACGAGCATACCCAGACTACACAGTATATCTTTTTGTAAATTAGTAATTCCCATCAAGTAATTCCCGAGATTAATGCTTCCAATCAAACAAACTCTTTATAATGTAAGTGGTTTAGAAACACTTTATTAGTAATTTGAAACATTAAAAGTAAAGTGAATGAATTTAATATAATCAGAGCCATTTTCAAGCAATTTATTTCAAAAATTTTGCTTTTAAAGAAACGTAATGCGTTAGACAATAATTTTTAAAATAATATGCTTTGACCTCAACTTAACTTTTATAAAACTTTTACGTAATTTCCTTATGGAAACTTTGTGAAATACCAAAGCGTTAAAGCACTTGTTTTGTTATACATTTAAGAAAAGATTGATCTTATAGCATGAATTTAGAATGATATATAGTTGTATTCTTTTACAACACACTAACTGCGTCCCGCGGTTTAGTGCGTATCCCGTAGGAATATCGGGATAAAAAGGTGCCTATATGTTGTCCAGCTGTCTACGTACCAAATTTATAAAATTATGATGCAAGCACCATAATTCAATTTAGTCTTACTTGTCTGTTTGGACACCCCGATCTCAGGAGCTACTGGTTCGATTTCAAAAATTCTTTTTTATTTTATCATGTACGTGATGCCTAAGTGCTCTAATAAAAATATCCCACAAATTGTATATCAAATGCCATACAAAATCTACAAAAAAAAAAACAACGAACATTTTCGTAAACACCATCGGAACGTCTAGAACAATCTACGCATTTCCGAGCGGCCATTTATAATATCGAAATAATGGGATTCCACACAAATCTCCCTTCATTTCTCGGCCACACTGCGCCATTAGTCAGTCGTGTCTCTTGAATTGAATCTGTGAGGCGGAATACGGTGGACCGATACAAATTACTGTGATAATGGCATAAAAAATGTGTGATAGATCACTGCGTTTACTCCGAGCATTATTAACACGCTTAAATTCCTTAATCCTACTAATATTATAAGTCCTACTATCCTACTAATATTATAAATGCGTAAGTTTATAAGTATGTGTGTGTGTTTGTTACTCTTTCGCGCAAAAACTACTGAACCGATTGCAATGAAATTTGGTACGTAGATAGCTGGTCAACTGGAATAACATATAGCCAACTTTGAATCCCGATATTCCTACGGGATACGGACTTACACGGGTGAAACCACGGGGCGCAGCTAGTAATAAAATAAGCTTCACCTATATGTTCGTATGTAAGTGACACTTTTAGACTCAATACTGACCCACATTAAATGGACAGATTCAATTCAAACTTCGTACACTTATCAAGGATCGGTGTCAATACAATAACTTCATGCGTTGAACTTGTTATCCTGATTAAGATTGCTAGGAATATTTATCGATTATATTTCGTTCCCACTCTGTAATAGGGGAGACAATTTAATTGATTCTGTCGTTAAAGCGTATTTTCTTAATTTCGATTTTTTTAACCATCTTTTTATACATTTCAACAGATATCTTACCCTTTAATTTTTAGTTTTATAGCATTGAAATGCTTTATAAATGAGAAATTTTTTAAAGAATAGAAAAAATTTGATCACGAGGCAGGATTCGAACCTGCGTTTCTTGCCTAACCGTAGCAACGAACCCTTAGGCACATGAAATCGAAAGAGTAGAAGAAATTCGATTACTGTGGCAGGATCACGGGTGGCCGAGAGGCTAGGCGTTGCTACGGTTAGGCAAGAAACGCAGGTTCGAATCCTGCCTCGTGATCAAATTTTTTCTATTCTTTCAAAATTTCTCAGATATCTTACCCGCTTAAGATATCGTCCCGCATCCAACACCCTACAAGTCCACACACGAGATGCACACACACACAGACACTTTCCTCGCACAACTTTTCAACCTTGACTCGTCCATCTGTTGACATTTGCCCGCCAGTGGGATAATCACCACCATCAGGACTTCCGAGAAACCTGGAGGAGCAATCCAACATTCCGCGAACACCGAGTTATCGCTAATACGGTAGCCGTTTTTTGTATAAACCAGCGGATTTAATATTTTCCGTGAAGCATATGAGACCGACTTCAGCGAGCGTATTTATAAATCACTCGTGTTTTTCTAAGTGATGTTAATTGCAATGGAAAGCGTATTGGTTATTTCGTATATATAAAAAAAAAACCGCAATGTAAGTTTGATTTTTAACTGACTTTCAAAAACGGGAGGAGGGAAGGAAGAGGTATGTTTATATAAACTATGTTCGTTCATACTTCGAATAGATAAGTGTTTCAATGTATCGCTTCTGAATGCTTTTGAAGTGGTATAAATTTTTGTTAAAAAATAAACAGGCGTATAAATGTGTCACGCGATAGTAAGTTAAAATTATGCCATATTGTTGGCATCAGATCTAATCCATAAAAAGAAATTTCATTCGATAATCCTACACCAGTACCTACTTTCGTAATCCTACTAATCCTACTAATATTATAAATGCGAAAGTTTGTAAGGATGTATGTGTGTTAATTGCTCTTTCACGCAAAAATTACTGAAGCGATTGCAATTAAATTTGGTACGTAGACAGCTGGACAACTGGAATAACATATGGGCAACTTTTTATCTCGATATTCCTACGGGATACGGACTTACGCGATTGAAACTGCGGGACGCAGCTAGTAACTTATAACTCACAAAACCTTATGATTAAAGTTAAGAAAAATAAAAAGCAAACAGGTAGGTAGCTATTATAACTTCCGCTGCAACATAACAATAAATAAAAACCCACTAAAGTCTCAAAATCTTGGAAGCCTGCACCGCCTATCCCTGCCTGGGGTGAATATTTAAGTGTAGCCTCCAACCATTCTGCAGGGAACGAGCAACGGCTACCGGTATATCAAAAAAACTGTTCTTGTATTAGTGACGTGTAAAATACTAAGAAATATGTGTATCTTCACTAATATTATAAAGTGAAACCACTAGACCGATTTCAAAAATTCTTTCACCATTTGAAAGCTGCACTTCGCTGAATGATATAGGCTTTATATACATCACGGGCGAAACCGGGGCGAAATGCTAGTGTTATATATTATGATAGCGGTAAGCTTTGTGTGTATCAGACATATAAAAATATATTTGAAGTTATGATTTCCTATTGGATTTAATTTTCGATTTTCTATATGACAATAAGCGATATAATTTTGTACAAGATTTCGAATAAAACTTGAATTGACATCAATAATGTGATAATATTTATCGTATCCTATGACTTATTAATCACACTTCACACTTATAAATGTAAACGTTTATTTGTTTGGATGTTTGTCCGTCAATCACGCTGAAACTACTGAACGGATTTTGATGAAGTGTGGTATACAAACAGGGTATTACCTGACTTGGTTGATAGGATAGTTTTTATCCCCATTAAATGCTCCCTTAGGATAACACAGAAATCTTAATAACCGGGCGGAATCGGACGAGCGGCTAGTAAGCTAATCTATTGCTGACACGTAAACAACAATAACAAAAACAAATTAGAGTGAAATTTTTGTAATGTTCACAACACGAAGATATAGATCAATTATCAAAATATAGGTTTTTCTAGGTTTGATAATAACCTAATCAATTATCAAAATATAACAACAAATCGATAAATTTACGACAAAAAAAAACCCAATCACGTTAAACAATTGATTCCTACAAACCTCCAAATTTATATAACACTGAACCATCATTAATAACTTCCCCATACAAGACATTCTGTTATTACAACCCACGCACACATAAATCACGAGATTTTATTGTTCCATGTTATTAAGTATAATGAGCGCTTCTCGGGTGATTTCGGCTGGAAATTTCGGCCAAATTATCCCCCCCTCCCCCCTATTATGTCCTGTGTTACAAGCGATTAGGGGGCATAATTGCGTATACCATCTAGCCCGTTTGAAAATATTCAGGGCGTGCGCAATCAAATATGTATTAGCGTTTGCTGCAGTGGATTTGAATAAATGCATCTTTAAATCAAGGACACGTTAAGCTGTAATGCCATGTCCGTTTTGCATAATCCCTATCCCTACTAATCCCTACTAATATTATAAATGCGAAAGTAACTCTGTCTGTCTGTCTGTCTGTTACGCTTTCACGCCAAAACCACTGAACCGATTTTGACAAAATTTGGTATGAAGATAGAACTGAACTTGGGAAAGGACATAGGATACTTTTTATCGCGAAAAAAGGGTAGAAAGGGTTGAAAGAGGGGATGAAAGTTTGTATGAAAGTTCGTTATTGTCAAACCGATTTTGATGAAACTTGGTATGTAGATGGAGCTGAACGTGGGAAAGAACAAAACATACTTTTTAATACGAAGAAAATATTCCTTACCATGTCGCGCGATATAACCGAATTATACGCGGGCGAAGCCGCGGGCGAAAAGCTAGTACAGATATAAATATTCCGCGCGTACCCGACGTTCGTGAAAATTAATTTCGAATGATTGTTTATTATTTAATTTACTGCTGGATTGATATATATATGCGGGTAATGGAACGTTTTCATTTATATTCAGTTTTGTGCGAGGCGATTTAATATCTATGGCTATAATTACAGATGCAATGATTGTACCGTATTAAATAGTGACAGTTGTTGATAAAATATGATACAGAAACGTGAATAAGTCATAAATTATTATCATATTTACAATTAAAAATAGTGTGATGTATATGTATATATCGGGGCATGTTAATATTGGATATATCATCGTCTATAAAAAATCGTAGATAATTCCAAACATACCTTGTTATAATATGTAAATTCCGTGAATATATAAATAAATAATCTCGTACGCACGCCAATTAACATATGTATGCGAAAATATAATCACAAACAATGCGAAGCTCTCTCACTCGAGTACCAAGAAAATTCGCTAACGCTGCGACACCATTACCATTATATTCCCATATGTTTTCTTGCTTTGCTTAATGGAATGCGTAAGCCTCGACAACACGCTGTGTACAATCAATGGCGTCAAACATATCTTAGATAAGGTTTTACAATGTTTACTGTTTATGTCAATGTAAATGAGGAAAATTTCAAATGATTATCTTTTTGAAATTGAAACATTTGATAGCAAGATATTAACGGAACCAAGGAGGCATATAACAACGAATTTTAATATACTAAAAATATGTTTACTCACCTATTTCCTATATCACGTATTTACGCGAACTTGATATTAAGGTTTGAACTAATGAAAGCAAACATTTTTTTTTTTATGTCATAGCGGGCAGCTGAGCTGGTGGTTCGCCTGATAGTAAGCGATCACCACCGCCCATGAACATTCGGTAGGTAAAAAGGTAGGACCTCTGCGAATGCGCTGCCCGCTTTTATGGGGTAAGGGAAAAGGAAAGGATTATCGACTGGAAAGAAGAAATGGACTGGGACGGGTGGTAGGAAAAGGAAACGGAGGGCCGTTTCCTTTTCCTCACCCGTACACGTCTACGCCATACATTATTTACACAAATTAATTTACAAATAAACGCCACAGTTCAATGAGAATTAATCGCCCATATGTTTCCAAGTTGACAGAACGGTATAACGAAAACGCGGTAGAAAGTTTTCGTTATGCCCATAAGTACAGTGGTTTCAACTTGGTGTCGAGACCTCAAGAGCCTTCAGCACCTGTTTGTTTAGTGCCTTTGCAAGTCGCCATGTTGTTTATGTAAACATCTATATATATAAAATTCTCGTGTCACAGTTTTCGTTGCCATACTCCTCCGAAACGGCTTGACCGATTCCTCTGAAATTTGGTAAGCATATTGGGTAGGTCTGAGAATCGGCCAACATCTATTTTTTATCCCGATATTCCTACGGGATACGGACTTACGCGGGTGAAACCGCGGGGCGCAGCTAGTTTTACATAAAATTCTCGCCGGATGTACTGATTTTTATGATATGAGATGAGTTTGTTGGTTTGTCATTTCACGTTGCACCGGATATTTGTTTCTTAACCGACGATCCCAATAACCAAGTAGGTTCTCAATTTATTTCGTAACTCGATAAGTACGTGGGCTTTCGACCGATTTACTCTATCTTATTATCTCCACTTTTTCTCTTTTTCTTTTTTAAAGATCTTTTCGTCTATACGAGATCTTTCGTATATTAATCACGCGGACGAAGCCGCGGGCGGAAATCTAGTATAGAAATATATATTAAGTAGACATACAATAAACTACTTGTAGTTGCATGAAAGATATCGCTGCTTAGCGATAAGGCCGCCCATTTAAACCCTTATACTTTACTTGCGTGCATTATTTTATTTCATTTCATTTAATACGTATGCAATAAAATGTTTCATCATTATAAAACCAATCCCCAGTTACTCTGTAACCCAATACATAGAAAAGCGTACCTTCAATGATCAGCTAGCAACAGTCATCGGAAAGTAGATGACGTTTTGTTTGTGTGATGAAAATAAACACAGGCTTGATTATCTGTGGCACATGACATCATTGTGTCAACACATGACCCATCGGCTCGGCCCCCGGCCGAATGCTAACGACGGTCAGCGAGATTTGAATGACCCATCCGTACATTACTTGGTCAGTAATGACGAACTATCCGGGTCTTTAAGTTGAAAACCAAGCTATGCGAAGCCACAGTTACCTGTGTAAATCACATAGACCTTTGTATCGTTAAGTAACCGTATAATATGGTCCAATTAAAATTGACATGAAGAGAGCAACTACAGACGTTTCTTACCATCTATTCTTCACTACACAGTATTAAAACAAAGTCGCTTTCTCTGTCCCTGTGTTCCTATATATGCTTAAATCTTTAAAACCATGCAACGGATTTTGATAGTTTTTTTTTAATAGATAGAGCGCTACAAGGGGAAGGTTTATATGTATAATAACATCTCCATAAACTACTCCGAATAAACGCGTGCAAACCACGAGCAAAAGCTAGTATACGTATAAACTGCTTCCCTAACCGATGGTAAATGAAAAAACTATGTTATGACGATTCAAAAGTGCTTAGAAGAAGTGTAGATACTTGGTTGTGAGGCAGGATTTGAATCCTTTTTTCTAACTAGCTGCGCCCCTCGGTTTCACCCAAGTAAGTCCGTATCCCGTTGGAATATCGGGATAAAAAGTTGCCTATATGTTATTCCAGCTGTCTACGTACCAAATTTCATTGCAATCGGTTCAGTAGTTTTTGCGTGAAAGAGCAACAAACACACACACACACACACATTCTTACAAACGTTCGCATTTATAATATTAGTAGGATAGGATAGTAGGATAGTAACCGCTTCAGACCGCTTGGTGTCGCTACGGTAGCGTAATATTAAAACTACATAACAACACGTGTGTAAAAGTAATAGAATAAAAAACACATTATATTACATACCGAATCATTTCGGCTGCACAATAAGCCAATTACTATAAGTACATCGTATAACGAAGTGTGTAGAAATTTCACTTTCATTACATTATATATAAAGTGGGTTTAATTTATTCAATTGTTTAATTTAAGCTTTTTCAAAATTCAATAAAATTAACAATTTCTCGACATTTTTTATCTTATTTCGAGTGGGATTTATTTGATTCGGTAAGCTGAAATCGAATCGCGGGTATGCGATACAAATATATGCGCGTGCGACATTTCGCGGAATTCACTCAAGTCTCGAGTTTCGAGAATTATTCTGAGATTTATTTATATGTTTGAAGTGATATATTAATTGCTAAAGCCTAAATGTATATACTCCATAACATATGATTGAAATTCAGATACAAAATGCATTTTAACTTTTGATTTTAGTTAATTTATTTTAATTTGTTAAAAAGCTAATTTTTCGTCGTTGGAGTGTAATTTATTTATTTTATTAAACTGTGTTTATTATCTAGCTCTGTTTTTATCGGCTTTATGCTTCGCGGCAATATAACATAGTCGAAAAACACAGCAAACAAGAAAAAATACCTACGTGTCACCTACTAATCGTTGCTTCTAAATATCCATTTCTAAATAACAAACAAACATGTAAACAATACTAAATATGTATTCATGATTAGATAATACTCTTTCCTGTTATAGAAATTAGTCATAAAGGTTATTAGGAGGCGATTATGAGACGATGTACCAATTATCGTCCTAGCTCTATTTGGTACTCATTCCTTGCATACCTCAAATCGATTGAAATGCTTTCTAAACACGAACCATTGCCAAACCTACTAGGACCTCATCACTTTGCGCAAATACTGTACCTCCGTACCGACACCCAGCCAATCCACAACCAACCTTAACCGTGTCCACTAAAGTTCAGTATCCCTTCAATCGACCTATCAACACATTGCACGATGTAAAACACACTCTAAGCGTGCGTAACAAGGTGTAATGTTACATGTAACAGTGGTGTTTATAAAACGCATGCCTCCACGTACCTCGGTGGCTGTGCAACTGTGTACTCCGAACAGAAATATAGCATTTTTATATGCCATGGACGTATTAAGTGGCAATGATGGCATCTTTAATGCAATCTGCGTTAGACAAGACGAATCTCGTCGTGTATGCGATTAAATCGGACGGGACGGAATGTACATCCAGGTACGATTTTGATTATAGTTCGTGAGTTGGGATGGCTGAATGACTGGATTTTTAGAGAAATGGATTGTAAGAAAAAATATACAAATCAAGTGAGAAATTATTAGAAATATTAATACAAGGTAAATAGAATGATTTTTAACTCTGCAATAAAAGTTTTTAAGTCATATGTCCATTAATTGACGGCATTCAACTACAGCATAATTGATAACATATTTATATTAATTAGTAAGAGTATCAATGTGTTATCTAGCTAAAACTAAACTATTTCTATCTATTTAATTTTCGTTGAAAACAAATATAATATTTATAAAAACCCGACGATCTAAAAACGTAATCAAAATCACAAACACAGGGACAGTAACACACTACTATTTTAAAACATATAATAACCACCGGTAAGCTATTTAGGAATTCTTCAACAATCTAAGACTGCATCTATTCGCGGAACCCAATTTACCAAGAACTGGACTATCGAATGATTGAATCACGCAATATCCGACCAGAGCTTAAACATTCGATAAAACTACTATGGAATCCGGCGAGGTAAACAAACTTGCAAGAAATGTTATTATTATGTATATACTCTCAGTTAAACGTCTCAAATAGTATATAGCATTGACGTTCAGATTTAAATTAGGAATCTATTAAAAGAGCTTCATATATTCTTCCTCTTTATAACATGCGTCTTTTATTCCTATAAGATTATTCGTGTAGTGAATGAATGATGGTATTTCAAACCCTTTTGTAACCCTTATTTGAACAGCCAGTAAAAGACACATTAAAAAAAAATCAGTGATAGTACATGATTTGATGTAAACAAAGCAAATACTTTATATAGGTTAAAGCTTTTCATTCAAAATAATATTGTATTTTTTTTTTACAAAAAGACTAAACGGTTTACAAATTTGTCAGAACTAGACTAAATTTGAAGGGGACCACATGGGAGGCATAAAAGCAATTCCGTGTAAATTAAAAATACAATAGAAATAAGGGCAATCTTTTCACTCTAAATAAAAATACAATCAAACTATTATGATTCCTGTGTACTGACTGTTTTTTTACATAATTATAATTACAATTATACATATCTTATTTATAATTGTATAATTTGCTATTAAATATGTATAACAATTATATGAAGCAGTGTAATACTAGATTGTAAGAATCAGGTAATAATATTGAACAAAACGTCATCTCATATTTATATTCAACAAGCGACGCGCCCCGACTTCACACGGGTGCAATAATACATAATACATACATATACTCTCAGCTAAACAAAAACAACAAAAACAACAGCTAAAAAAGTCTATCAAAATCTGTTGAATGAATATAAAGATCTAAGCATACAGCCACACAGAAAGCGACTTTGTTTTACACAGTGCAGTGATGATGGAATTCACACTCACGATACAAATGCTTGAATCATTCGATCGTTAACATTATTACACGATTAATCACATAATTGTTCATTACATCAATATTAATTAATTCTTGAAAAGCGTGTAATTTTAATAACATTAAAACAACCGTACTACGAACGCATACCGCGCTGCGCTGAGTTTGTTACTTCGGAGTTCGATCGAAGGAATTGTTATAAATGAGAAAGTTAAGCCGTAATGAGTTGCGAAACATCATACTGCGCAGTGCTTTCTCGGAGCATCTGATGTGATTATCGAGATAATCATAAGAATCCAGATTTAAAACAATAAAAACGTGTCGCATTGCCTCCTGGCCTAATTTCCAGAACTATAGTCAAATGTGGGCCTAAATTTTGAAAAGCAAGGCTCGGTAACCTTTTCACGACATTCAGAAACCGAAAGAACCACCATACCAGACATAAACTCATGGGTATTGTTCACAAAAACGCAACTAAATCCCAAATTAAAAATGCATTTCACCTGATAATTTCCTACAATTTTGAGGCTGTAGTGCCCGCCGATTATTATTTTGTAAACGGGTTACAAATAGCGTGACAACTTTTAAACCGTCTGAAGGTTAACTGCATTATTGTGCTTAACTTATGAATCATTTTCACTTTTGTTTTTACAATTCTGCGTGCTCTATTTGTAAAAACAGTTCTTATATCTAAATAGGATACCGTTGTTATTCATGTTTCTCTTATTATGTTACTACTATATAAATTTATTACTACGTAACATGTATATAGTACGTTAAGGTGTAATTAATTTACAAGCATCCGGTTACGAAGAGAATTTATTTCAGGCAATAAATTATCGGTATAGTAGATGTTGACCCAAAATCGGTTCAGCAATTTTAGCGCGATAAAGTACCAAAGACAAATCATAAAAATGCACAAAATTAGTAACATTATAAACGATCATGCAGACACGCATAAACAGCAACAAATAATCAAAAATATTCGTCGCAATCGTAACACTTTTGCAATAAAATCAATTATCTGGGACACGCGCAGGTCAAAGTGCGATCTCCAGACATAACCAGGCCGCAAACCCTAGCTTTGTGTTATCGATCAATTGACGTCAAGCGAAGGTTATCTGAGATAACAGTACTTAGAGGTTAGGTCACATTCCAATGTCAAAAGTGACGCTCGGTACTGAATGCAAAGAATATAAGGAAAACTTTTACTCGCTCGAGGTTTGAGCTGGATTATACGATTGACACTGAAAAGCAGTTGGACGGTCGTGTCAGATGTGTATTACATTTGTAGAAACTTCCCTTTCAAAAACTGTACTTGTAAACAACCAATAACATTTTTTATGTACGTTATATCTATACTACTACATATAAATTAATCTAAAAATACAGCCGAAACATTCTTCGTAAAACTAACCTTGGGAAAGGTCAACGATTACATAGCATTAAAACAGTTAGCATTCTTAATTCAAAACACGAAGGGGCATCAGCAAATATGCGAATAATTAAAGAGAAAATCGTGACCGATGCAAAAAAAACTGTCTGAAAATAGTTAACATTATCGTTTTAATCTCAGGAATGATAACTAAGTTACCATCACGTATGTCACAACTAATGCAGATGTCTGATAACGGGATTCTCGGTACAGTGGACGTGATGTATTTAGCTAAATCCGAGCTGAATAAGAGTGTTCGCGGAACGCTGCCACGATTCAGGAATTTAGAACACGGATTGCCATTTCGCGGTTAATTACCAAAAGTATAAACGACAGTTAGATATGTTCACCTCCAAGTTTAGGTGTTTTGTGTTTTAACACGCATTATGTTTTAGGTACATCACAGAAAAAAAAATCGACAAATCGCATAAAATACATTGATATTATAAAAACTCTACTTCCAGATATTTTTTGCTTTCATCACCTTGCAATTTAATCACGTTTGTAGCGGTGTACATGGTTTTGGGAGTAGCAAACCAGCCATGTCGACGTTTTTGTATCGCAACATTACGTCTTTACAATTTTTTATTGGTGCTTAACAACAAACAGTTTTTGGAAACTTTAGCTATTGTACCGAAAGTAAGATGTAGTAAGTGTCAACAGTAATGAGCACCGTGGTAATCACGACGTTACGGCGATGGATTTACAAAAAATAAAGAAGAAACACTCTAGTAAAATTTATGAAGACCATATACGCAACTTTGAAGAAAAATAGACAAAACTCGGACACTGTTTCAAGATATAATTTAATGCTTCACAGGAATGTTTTTTGGTTCTATTATTAATGGATGGTACAAGGTATTAATTGTGTAAACACGCTATCTTTCAACGCGAGCCCCATTACCATATTCATAAAACCATTAAAATTTATAATTATCTTATGAATAGTAAGATTTATCATTGCGTGCTCAATTGGAAACAATGTGAGCACCCACTTATCTGTTATCTCGCTTATCAGAAATTCCTTTGTTATCTCTGGGCTATAGTCTTAATGCTTTCGAGTATACATTATAGATAGGTGCCCATTAATTTGATATCATCTGTTTTTAATTGCCGTGAACCGTCGAGTGGACTTTAGGAATTTTTTAGAACACGAAAGTTCTGTTATGAACTATATGAATAGTATCAATTAAAATGTATGATTGGACACTATTTAATTCCAGATAAATCATGGAATATTTTTAAGCCAAATCACGGATAAAATATTTTAAATAGATTAAATACATTTAAATCCGAAACATGTATAGAATCACTGCGATATCATTTGCGTCCATGGTTTCTGTTTTATTAGAGTATTATTCTAATAGTCTACAGGAAAATAACGAATATTGATGTGCCTGTTTCCCTGAGACCGAATCTTGTCGAATTTTATACGAAGAAGATGATATGCTTTGGGTATCATAGAAGCCATTTTAATCAAGTGGAATAATAATATGAAGTCAAGCTAGTGCAACAATTTCAGTCAAATTAGTTAGATTACTTCGTGTAGATTGTTTAGTATCAGTTGACCCACATACTTCTTCCGTTAGGTACAAAGCAATGGTTAAAACAATCATAACAATATTTGTGTTAATCTATGACGTCAATGAATTCAAGATCAAAATAGCAAACAGGTTCGAGACTTGTAATTGTTGAAATAGGATTCTGAGAGAAACTGAAGGTATTTACGTTCAGTGGATTTATTTCACACTAGATGGATATAACAAAAACGAATGCGATGGTAGTTCTAGAATTAAACTCGACTTTCTCAAAGCACGTTAGTTAGGCGCTTACTCAGATTCTTGAACTGAAAGTTTTAATGAATTTTTAAGTGAAATTAAGAACAGCTATCTAAACTGACAAAGGAATGGGTCCACCGCTTTCTTATCTTATTAGTCCTTAATTTTTTAAGTAGTCGTGAAGTTTTAGCATGTTTTTTCGTTAATCGGATAAAGCGAGAACCGGAGAATTTGGCGTTTAACCCGTACTTAAATATAATATTGGATATGTATAACACATAATATTTAATTATGAATCTATCAAGAATACACCAATGTTAACTTGTAAAACTGGTAGAGATCGCTACCTAGCGATAAGGCCGCCCTTTGCGAATTAAATATTTTTTGTACGCTTGCTTATTTTTTGATTTTTTTACGCAATAAAGAATTTTCATTTCATTTTCAAAACTGACAAACCTAAAAACTTAAGTATTTTCTTCATAAATATGTAGCATTAACCAGAACTCTACAAGATACGTTAGCCGTTTCATATTTCTATATTCATGACATAGATTGACTAAATTAATTAGATCTACAACTCACCTCCAAAGCTTCCTGCGCGGTGTGGAGGTAGTCCCTCAACATCGCCTCTTGTATACTCAGCCATTCCAACCTCGGGTCTTCCAACTGCGTCACCTCTGTTGAGGATAAATTACGACTATTAATGGAATCCATGTTTTCTCTTATTGCTTATTTGATATTTACTAACAATGTCGATGTAGAATAAAATGAGTACTAAATATGTAGACATTTTAACTGCTATTTTAATGGAAAAAACGCAACCTCAAGACACTTGGAAAGACAAATATTTTGGCCTTTAGCAAAATATAAATCGATACTACAGATCTATCTTTTAACCTCAATTGTATACATAGAAGGTTACCCAAAAGCGATATACATTATTTCTTCAATAGATCATTCATGAACACAGCCTAACTATTCACTCAAGCAGATACTTATGAATTGATAACATGAAATAAACTGTAGATAATAACGCAGTGTTATGGCTACAATGTAAAATATGGGAATGTTCCAAACAGACGCAACTTTATCGAGTTCATAGTACGTGAACTTTTATATTATTATTCTGTGAAGTATCAAAAACGGTTTGTGGAGTTTCCTTATAATATTATATATAAAATTTTCGGCAATTTGGGAGAAATAATCAAAAAAACGCGTGACCAATTATATAATTCAAAAGATTACGGAAGCAAACTTTTTTAAATTGCGTTTAAAAAAGCAAAACCGGTATTTAAATAACGATAAATGACAGAATACCAAAACAAAATGGTCGTGAAAGTTCTAGTCCACTACCGAAAATGGAGCATTTCAATGAGTTTGTAAATACACAATCTTGTCGCAAAAAACATGTTTCGTATACAAACTATAATATCGATATGTTAAAGTACCAGCGAACCTTGATTCCGATAGTTGTGTTGAAAGTTAATCAGGTTGAATTCGTTTGCATAATGCATAGTTTTATTCAAAGTGATATAAACACTGAGCATTCTATAGCTGCGATTGTGGGATTAAATCTTTCTAAGGAGGCAGAATCCGTCTCTATTTAGATGATGAAGGCCACGGATAAGAAGAAAAACAGGATGATTTGACTACAACTTACTCTGCAGGTACAAATATTTGTACAATAGAAAGGAACACTAACTTAGTGCTAATCGTTCTGTTCTACTGATATAAGTAATGCAAACGTTAGAGCCGTTAATATAAAAATAACACAAGAATTTCCGCGCAACACATATAAATTGCAGTAGAAACAAAATGCACAAAACTTCTTAAATAATATAACGCAATACCCGAATCACAAATACAAAAGAAAACGTAAACGAACAAATGCCAACGAAGGATCAAAACCTGATCAAATAAAACACACCATCCCAGCAATCCTAAAGATTTCATTGAAGGCAATGCACAAAAAACAAGCGCAAGGGGCGACATATTTTCGTATCAACATAAACTCTTATTTCTATGTGGCTAGTTATTTCGAATGTTGAATTGAGAATCTGGTACAACCAGTTTACCCACATATTGGCAATATTTGCGTTGTTGTTTTAACCTAGACACCGCAAAATGTTTAACTAATATTCAATATAGAATGGAATGCGATAGCGAAATTGTTTTCTAGATTTAAATTTTAAATTGCCTATATATTATACCCGCTGTTGCAGTACCGTATAAATAGCATTTAACTGCTACGGGATTTGTGAGTACTGTTTTAACGCGGACTTAATGGGAATGTTATTGAAATTGGTAAACTCATTCATTCTATACCATAAAATTATGTAGATATCATAGATTTTGTATACGCATAAGAACTTTTACCAATAGATAGAAAACTCCACCCATAACAATCTTTAATCATCTTCATTACTTGAAAGTAATCCGTCTAAACAATGACATCCTACTCGAAAAAAAATCTATATACATTGATGAATGTTCCCAAGCTACTTGTGGGGTCCTATTTTAAAGTTTTTCCCAATAAATTATACGACTTTCACGAGCTGTCATTCCCATCACGTCCGGATTAACTTCGATATAGTTTATTATACTTGGTGATGGTGGATCCTTACTGAATTATTATGAGATACGTGATTTTTAAACGCGCTTAGTGTTTTGTAGACCTCCGGTCATTCAAGTGGAATGGCCAGATTCCGATATGTACTTATAGCTGCTTCCATTTTTTTATAAGCTTTCTTCGCACGATGTTTCATTGAGTCTGTATAGCTGTGATATTAATGCTTGTCATAATTTAAATAAATCACGCTATAACAATTTCAACCATTCAAATGTTTTTAATTATAATATATATTTATGACATTCTAAATCCTTTAATGCGATAACGCGTTTCGTAATTGTTAAAGAATTTAAAGATCAGCGGCAATGTGGCTGACATTTGCAAAAACATGAAATTTGTAATTTAATATAATAATCATTCTCGTTTCTGATGATTCAACGTGCATTTATTAACAAGTAACGGAAGTTCGCTCTGCGAATTAAATACAAAGACATCAGAATTAGATGATTCATGCGTTGTTTTAATTAGGAACGAAAGGCGACATTTTTAGCTTCACAATTAATAAGGCTAGACTTTAAATTAGACAATAATGAAACAATGGATGGAATATGTGTTTAGAATTCCTCTAAAATCAGTATGTTTAGGATTTTCATTGTATCAGCGTGGGTAAATAAGAAGAATTATATTCTATGTCTACCCAATCAGACTACACTAAATGAGTTAAATTAAACTACAGTGTTAATATTATCTGGTATAAATGTAATATTTGTTAAATAATTGAATATCACTAAATAAATAAAAATTAATGTATGTTCTTCAACTGTGTAATTCACCAGAAAGCCATAAGAATTCACGAATCCCTCCACCATCAGTTCAATTGTCGATCTAATCTGTTCCAGTGGCAATCACTCAGTGGCCTTGCGAGTCCAGAATTGAGAGCAATAATTGGAAGATCACCGCACTTTGGATGTCACGCCGTAGCCGAGTGCCTCTGGTATGCGGAGTGTATGATTATTGCTGCGGACTCTGTATGCGTTTTTATGCAGGCCTTTATATGACTTCTATTAAGAAATGAGACAAAATTTTGATGCCATTCGATTGTTTGTTTTTTTTTCATTTTTCTCAACTTGTATGTAATTGGGATATCTTCGGATACTAGCTTCGTACTTCGGATTAAGAATGACAAATTTAAGATGGGACATCGTGCATATATAGTTATCGTTTTTTTTTTTCTTTATCGTTATCATATTGAAAAAAGAATGAATTTATTTTAATGTTTCTTAATCCTTAATGTCAGTTGGGTGAAATAATATTTAAAAGCTTATAGATTGTGGATTTGAGTCATTTGTTATGGGCAAGATCAGTTTTTGTAGAATTTTTAGATTATGGTTCACTAATATTTAATGTAATCAGCAATTTTCGTAACATTTACTACAACTCGATCCTTCGAGTGAAAAATATTTCATAATACATGATATACTTTAACATTATAAATTGCCTCGTAAATCTCATTTGTGATAAGCAATAAAAAAAAACAAACTATGATTTGAGAAGGCAAGATACGATTTCACGTCGTAATTTTAAACGCCAAGAATTCCTGAGCATAGCAAAATTAAAACGCAAATTGTAACTTCACGAGTATAGGGATACATACCAGATTACTGATAAACAACGCGAATAAATTGCGAAATAGAGGAGGTATTTGACGTAATATGTAGTATCTCAAGTGGTCATGTAACATTTTGTACTTTATAATTATTTAATATATATCTTTCATTAATAAATACTTATAGTATCATATAATTTTAAATGCGACGGAGTCATATATTTCTGTCCATTAAGATGTAGGCATGAGAGCAGTGGCATGCAATTAGACAGTGCTAGTATTTTTTACGTTAGAGAATTAATAAATATTATTATATCTAATGGTGAAATAATGATTTCTACAATTACCAACGTATCAAGAAACAATTACGTTAATTGTATCTACATGTTTATTAATTGTGATTTAAACATTTAATTTAGGAACTGGTTCTAGAATCTGATATTCATTGTAGCCGATTCGCTGATATTGTCATATTTCATCGAATTCGTAAAGAAAAATGTTAATGATCGTTGCGATAAATCAATGACGTGCGTTCTGTTATACTTGTAAAATAAACCGAACGTTAATATAAAACCAGCAGATTCTCACATCCAAACGCAATTATTTCATGTTCTAGAAAATGGCCAGGCCTACATATTTGAAACCCATCAAGATTGTATCTCAATACTGGGAAACGAGTGTTTTAACTTATATTTATAAGGCATGAAGCGAAAAATGTGCCTCGGGCTATAACTTATGAGCTAGGGCGAGCTGAATAATTACACTAACGACTTCGTACATTAACTATGAATAATCATCTATGCATCTTTTAGGTTAGCTGCATTTTAGCGGCGAGCGGCTGGATTTCGACACATTTCGTAAGCTATAGATTTAAAATAGATTAGATAGAATTTTTATTGTACCCGATTATACAATTTCTGTGTTATTTAAGAGTAACAAAATAAAGCAGTACAATTAGAAACCAATATAGACTCAAATAGAAAAGTTATCTATTGCAGTGTACCTATGCAGTCTTAAGTCTTTTATCAATATGTCATTACTCTATTCCAATTTGAAATCTCTTTTCAATTACATAAGGTACTACAATACGGCAGCAATCCCCAAACGGTAAAGTCATTGTCAACGCGAAACAGTTAGCTGTAAAGCCTACAATTTATTCAGTACCAACAAACTCCGGTATGTAGCACGTTGCTTATGATAATGGTACCAAGACACAACTATAAATGTAGGGAAATTTACGTCACTTGCTCGAATTTGTGTGTATCAATAAATATAACTGTTATGCCTCGTTAGCCCAGTAATTAAGGCGATTTAATACAGGGAAAGCTCTGTTCGAGCCTCTAGGTGTATCTTCGATTAATACGCAGGAGATGTAAATATTAAAAACTATGGATATTGTTTTAATGGTCAGAAATGTAAATTGCTTTTAATCGGACTATATTTGGCCCATTTTCGTGATTTGTGCTTGACTTATATTATGACCAGTGGTCTGCCTCGGCTACACCCGTAGTGCATATAAAGCTTATGCCAATTAGTGAAGATGCAGCTCTCTAATGGTGAGATTATTTTTGAAATCTGCCCAGTAATTTTTTTGTGAAAGCATTGCAAACATACACATAAAAACACAAATGGTTCCCCTTTGTAATATTAGTTTAGATGTATAAGAGACTTCAGTCCTGCTACTTTTTTAACATAATAGACAGGTATACCTATTTATTATGTTAAAAAATAAACTTTTTTAACATAAAAAAAGTTCATTTTTTAATGTTAAAAAAGTCCCCTTTATTTGAATCAATAGCAATAGATCAATATGGTCATTTTGTTTTACTGCATTATAACTTAAATTAATTATTAACCTAATTTCTATAATTTTCACAGTTTTTATCGATCCCCATAAATCTATCTTAATGCCTCAAATGTTAATTTGCGAAATTTTATACATATTATGCAAAACAAGTCTAAAAGCAAAATTTTGTTTTAAAGATTTATTTCAATTCACACTTAAGAGAAACACACACAGAACAAACCATTTAAATTAATATTCATTTTACAAATACTTAACTGTTTAGATACTGAACTTTAAGTTATAATGTGTTTACCCTAGAATATAGAAATCTTATGAGTCTTTAAAATAAACGGAGGTTTAAAAAAATTTATCAGACCAAAATTGTAAAAAAAAAGTTATGTTCATATTAAACATACATTGATATTCAGTATTATGACCGTTTTAAAAATTTATGACATTTTTGTAATCGTTCATAGTAATACAATAAAACGAAAAATTCTTATTAACATTCAAATAAATGCACATCGCGATTTTATCGCATCTTATTAATTGAATACATTATGAACCACACAAAAACAATACTTAATTGGCAAAATAATTAAATTTTTAAATAATAACCGCGAGTGAATGATTCCTCAAAAGATTCATCTCAAAAATGTAGACTAAAAAAGTTATATCTGTAAAGAAACAGGGAAAGACTAATACACTACATGTTATTATTTTTCTGTCAAAGGAAACACCAATAAACAGGTTAATACTAATACCTAATACATGTTGGCAATTTAAACACAGTCCTAAGTTATTTCTAAGAGACAATTCTAACGCTATTTCGTCTTATAAAATGCGTTCAGTACTTCGTATTGTGCATATATAAGTATAATTCTCAATACATTTAATTTCCAATAGTATAGATAACTATCTGCGCCCCGCGGTCTCACCCGCGTAAGTCCGTATCCCGTAGGAATATCGGGAAAAAAAGTTGCTTATATGTTATTCCAGTTGTCCAGCTGTCTACGTAGCAAATTCCACTGCAATCGGTTCAGTAGTTTTTGTGTGAAAGAGCAACAAACGCACACACATCCTTTCAAACTTTCGCATTTATAATAATATAGTAGGATAGGATTAGTAGGACTAGTAGGATTTAAAATTATAAATTCATAGATATCTATACCACTCTATCGCATTTACATGAATATATCTACCATGGATCACCTTAAAAAATACCCTAAAAAATAAATCGATCGACGCAATACATAGATTTATACACACGACCCTCTTTATAAATTAATGTTGATGATGAATCACGAAACCAGTTTATGTTTTCGATATAATTAATATGGAATTTCACAAGCAGCATGTGACTATGAAATTTAAAACGGCATTTAAGATGGAAAAAAACATGAAACTTATTGTATTGCGCGTTGCGTACCCGTCGGATACCAGTACGGGCACAAAAAGATGTAACATTTTTTATTAACCTGGTAATTGCTCGAAGCCTAGATAGCGGGCTAATTAGTAAAGACGCTGATTTTTTATATTTTGTTTTCTTTTCAGAAGTCCTATTTAGCAAATTTAAGAAGGCCGATATCTAGTTAGTAGGTTAATTTATCAAGTTCCTATAGAAACAATACCAACGTTCTAGAAGATTCTACATTAATCTACAGCCAATCCCGAAATAACAAACTGATTAAAGCCTATACATACCACCGTAACCACGCAATTTACAATGTAAATTCTGCAAATAGTTAAACTTAACTTAAAAAGGCAACATATCTAGCTAGACATGAATCAAACTGCTCAATAATTCATACAACATAACGTAAACACCACGGCCCTTATAAGCCCCCCGGTGTCGAGCATTTTTCAGTCGCCATTTTGGATTCGTTAGTAAATGATATTTAATTCGAGCCACTGACAATTGCACGGCACAAAACATTGCCCATTGGCAGTCCGCGACCGTATTCCCTATAGATCTTATATTTGAGAGCAATCCAATGTGATTTATGAGAAATGTCTCTACTAATAAATAGATGATAAACCTCTCGTTTTCGTCATGACCGCCTCCTTGGTAAAGGCGTGAGCGTAGAACCGAGAGGTCCTGGGTTCAATTCCTGGTGGGGACAATAAAAAAAAAGTCTCGGTCTGGCAGGACACAGAAGGCTGATTACCTACTTGTCTATAAAGAAAATCGATCAGTGAAACAGATGTACATCATCTGCCCCATACCCGAGTACGGGACACGGGACTTCACTTAAACCTCTCGTGCTCTGACCTTAAGGTCAGTTTCACAGGCTCTGAATATATTCTGAATATATCATCTATGTAGGACAGAAATGCCTGAAAGTATATGTCCAAATCTGTCAAATAGGCTATCAGGGACATTATAAACAAGTGCTGTAACCGACCGGGTAAGAATCTCTAGATTGTTCTTTTAGAATCAAACGTAGGACCACAGACACATTTATCATTTTAACAAGAACATCTTCTATAAATAGCATTATATTTGCACAAGAACTGAATAACATTTAAATCATTCCGATGCTTTAGTTTTACAATGAAATTCTATTATACCCTACGTATGAAATAAAAGACACTAAGACGATTATTTTAGTTGATAAATATTCAGCATAAGTAATGAGTAGGAACTATTAAAATCAATTTAAATTCCTGTGGTAACAATAAGTGAGTCAATGTAATTTAGTATTTACAACATAGCGTAGGCCAGGTAGCAGTGAATTCCGTAAAGAACCTACAATATATAAAAATTTAGGATATCGCAGAGCAATATCATACATAAATAGACATCCAAGGACACTGCTACTGTCACCAATTTCGTGTTATTCATATGAAACTACGATGTTTTACCAAAATAAAAATTACATTTCCTGCAACAATATCATGTCGTATGACGTCTTTGTACAAACTCCTGACTGAGTATAAAATAATACTATTTTACAATTTGATCTTTTCATCTTTTCCCATGTTATTTAAATATTTTACCGACATTCTGCTACAATCCTATCTTTTAGATAAGAACAATTACAATTGCCGGATTCAATACATACATTGGGCCACAATAAAGAAAGTAAATCATACTCACGATTGACATGGTTGATGTAATATGGCCCGATCTGAGGATCGTAAGCCTCTTCCCAGCCAAGCGGCAGTTCATTGCCGATGCAGTCCGCAAACGACTGTGGCTTTGTGTATCTGAAACAATCAATGTACACCTCACATATCGATATCATCGAGCACGTTATTCCAGTAATTATATAACCCAATTATTGCCCTAATGGCTTCCCATACCGTCAGTTCTCACGAAAGTTATTACAGCCACTACGTATCATTAAAGAAACAGCCAAACCCTATGATTATACTCTCGGATAATTTTGACTAGTTAGTGTTGTAACAACAGATTCGTGTTTACTTTAGTAATGTATTAAATTTTATCTGTATTGCGGCCGGTTTCCCATAATCATTACGTTATTTAAAATAGCTCAACACCTGCATACATTTGGATCGTAATTTGACCCTTGCTATTTTACTTGGAATTAATACAAAAACGACTGATATTGAATATAGTTTCCTCATTTCATACATAGCATGTTTTGTACAAATATTAATGTCACAAAATTCAGTACATTCATTGTAAATACAGTCGCCTGAATATATATATAATAATAGAAAGCCTACCCAAGTAGGCATTCTAGTTTATAAAGTTTCCTCTTCAATTATATTCCTACAAGATAACAGCAAAACTAATAATGAAAAATTTATCGCATCCAGTACTAAGTTCAATAAGTCCAAGACAGGAAATCAAAGGCATTTTCTATAAGCTAAAATAGCATTCCTATGGTATCGGAGGGCGTTTTCAAGCACGAACTGGCTTTGCTAGGTGGAGATAATGGCTAGAGTAATTATTGATAGCTGGTAACGGGTTCAGAAGCAGTCGGGGCGTGGTGCGCAGGCGCCAGCTACTTGCAGAGAATTACAACAAAAACTTTGTATAGTCGCCGGGTATCACATTTGCATATCCTGAGTAGACGCCGCGAACACGTCCTCTTGTGAAGTTAAATTTTATGATATTTCACAAATGTCAAACACGCTTGGGTCAAGGCAGTGGTAAATAAAAGAAACGTTACCTTTAATTTAGCCATATCTCGAGTTATATCAATGCACTTTATGATAAAAGATTGAATGTGTCAGCTTGCAGCTAAATTGAGTGCAATTACCTACTTCATGTCAAGAGCTTTTTAAACTGACATTTCGTTTGCGTGACGTTCGAATTCCGAATTATTGGCTTCTCGCAAGTATTCGACAGTAGCTGGAGTGTAATGATACACCCAGTAATGTATAATTCGATGCTCTCATGTCAAGCTACCGTCAGCTGTGAAAGTATTAATGGGACAATTTAGAGGAACATTCAAGCCATAATGACGCTTAATAACATCGAAGTAACAAAAAGAAAGTGAGCGTAATATCAGATGATATTAAGCAGCGATTTTATTTTCATTCGAATTGCCCAAGTATTTACATAACATCCAGTTTACACGACAAATCTTCAATGGAAATTCGTTACTCCTCACTGCTACCGAAAGCATTCGTGATCGGTCTTATCGAGGCGAGGGGATAGAGGGTGCGTGCGTGTGCGCATCCAATGCAACGCGCAAACAGAGACGGCTATACTTCTAGCGCAAGTTAGAAAGGGATGGGTAGACATTACAATGTTTCTTCATAGTGGTAGAACGACAAAACCAGTCCTGTCAGCGGGACATCAAGACGAGTCGAGTTCTTGGAAACGGTGACCCGTGTCACGGAATCCCTAATCGCACACACCTAAACGTTTACACACACAGGCGCGGGCCCGTGTGAGACACACTGATTCCAATCAAACGCGAAGGAATTTTTATTGTCGCTATAATTTTAGTAAACAACCTCTCGAGCTCTTTAGTACCAATTTCTTACGTAATCCGGTGATATTTTGCGTTCACTTACTTAATTTAAATGTTGCAAAGCATGTTAAATGAAAGTTTTTAAAGGTTTATTGTATCAAGTTTGCGGTTATAACGTTTTCTATAAAATTACGGATCTCAACTTTCTTTATTCATTGTAAGTCATCCTTTTGTAGAGAATATACAGATTAGAAAATGAATCATATAATACTAAACCAATGAATGTTTGATAAAAAATATGCGACATTATAAGAACTAATTGATGATTTTGCTGAAAAATGTGCCGATTTCTATCAATCCAAGTATGTTTGTGATATGATAGAATATTTAAGCTGTGATGCATGTGTAAACACGTGATAATAATTGCTTATATTTCCTATCGCGATACGTCATGCTTAGTGACATTTAAGTAATTTTTTGGTCATATTTCATGACGATAATAAAATGAACGTAAGTAATTATAGGAATGTGACTGGATTATTTTATTATTTTTTTTATTTTTTTGTAATTTTTCGTTTAACTGTCAAAATTGCGTACGTTTACTTTTTTACAAAATAAAAAAAAAACACTTACAAGCGTAAATTTAACACAAAATCGGACGACCGGCATATTTTCCTGGCTAAATTATCTGTACTTGGTTATGTAGTAATTTGAACGATTGCCTACCACATTTGTGGAAATCTAAGTAAATATTATATTTTAGTGTTCATGTTGCACTAAACATCAATGCAAGTCTTCGGAAAACGACAAACAGGAGGCCAACGTACTGCCGCCTGCCACAAATAGTACTGCGAAAGTTGCCACCCGCTTTAGGTTATTTTATTAAACGTACCGACACATTTTACGACATACCTTCAGGTGAGATGCGATGTCGTGACAAGTCCCCCACAAAGATTTCTATTTATCGTCTTTTCTTTATACGGCGCTATATAATTGACAGAATTAAAATGAGATGTTGTTTACAAACGCGCTTAAATTTATTAATCCGCATCGGAACATACAATTTCACAAGTTTCTCGCAAAATTGCCAAGAGAGATCGCTTCGTATTGGTAAAGATCGATGTCCGCGTTAATATATTGCCAAATCCTGGATTGCGCCAAAACTTCGAGCACGTCTGCTGGTCGAGGGCGGTGCCACGCTGTCTCACACATCGACCGACCAACAGACGGACACGCACACCTACTTGCGCTCTATAAATACCGCCCGGGAAATATTTTAATCCGAATAGCCCGTATAATGCACATTCCTTGGTCTTCGGTTTCTGAACAATCACAATTATTTTATTTCGTCCATTGAGTACATTGCCCCGGTCTGGATTCTTAAAATTATCGAAAATGTGTCACAGGAACAACACAGTGATGTCACATTCTTATTATCGGCCATGTATATTCCGTTGAAACAATACAAAGCTCAGGGACAAGATATAACACAGACTTTCCGTTCCGAAAAAGGAAGTGTGTTAGGGGTCAACGTGATTTCCTCTCGCATTCCAAAACGATGGCATAAAACATTCAACGCAGTTATAATCAAATTTAACACAATCGCAATGAGCTCGACGAAGCATGCCGACCGGATGATCCAATACATGGATATAAAAATTCGTATCTGAACCGAACGTGGCGTGCATTAAAGCAACCGCAGATATAAACATTCTTTGTGCCTTACGTCATCACCGATAACTGAATTTATCCCCCCAAATTGGCCCAGAAGTAGCTGAAAAGCAGTCATTATGTGGAGATGGCATGCGCAATGGCAGCTAATGTGACGCTCTGACGTCACGCGATATTCGATCATTGACAAACGACATTCCAGCGCCAAGTGTGAACAGATATATGTGTAGCGTTGAAACGCGCATCACGTCACTATCCCAAGGTCTCAAGCTTGGACTCTGTGAATTTATATTCGGTAGAATACATTCCCCAGACAAACATCGAGTACTCGGAATGAATCGATCCCGTCCGTGATTTAATAGCGCGTTATTTTTATAGCAACAAAATTCCAATCTCTTTTTGCGAATAATTATATCGTCCAAATAAACAAGTTTTAAGAGATTGTCCGCACAGTTATTGTTGCACGCCGTCTGTAGAAATGACGAACAAGCAATGGATTACATAAACATTGGATATATAGGGTTTCCGTCTGAATCACGATGCATACCAGCCGGCTGCGTCACGCCAATAAACAGTCGGCGCATGCGACAAAATGTAATGAATATCACGATTCAAAACAGTCAATTACTATTCGTACAAAACCTGTGCACTGTACGGCAAATGTTTCAAATCAAAGCCTGAGTTAATCACATGTTTATCTTATTTACATAATGTCCGCTCTCTTGTTCTCTTACTTGCCTTTGCTATTAATAGAAAACTATTAAGATTATTTATGTAAACGAATTCAAAAGAAATGAGAAATAGTTTGTCTTCATTAAAATATACAATATTAATGAAATGTACTATGATAAAATGTTATCAGTCGTCACAGTTCTAAACGCGTTGAGAATATTTGTTCCACCAATGATAATTAATGTTTGTTTTCAACATCATGGCTTCGCTAGGACAAATGATACTTCAATAGAAAGTTAAGCTTTAAGCAACGTATTAAGCCTCTCCAGTGGCATTGTTATTAGATCAACCTCAATGTTTGCACCGGAAAGTATGGTTGAACATCGCCAAAACAACCTGATTGAATCGAGTTCATTGAATGAATGGACCAAGTTCGGCGAATATCTCTCGAGGTAGGACATTCCTCAGTCCATTGTTTTATGATTGGTAGCGAATCTTGTGCCCATTAAAGGAGCTCACCTCGATTGCATATAATAGGACCTTAGTACGTTTTTTCTAAACCGTATAAGAAGCATATCAAGTATAACATTATGAGGGTATATTCCCGTTTCATTGAGTTAATTAATTTACTATCCCAGCATTTTAAAACGGTTAGAGTAAACTCGGCCAGTTTTCTATCACCTTATCGCTGTTACAGGTGGTTTGCATTCCAAAACGCTTACGATCTAGTACCGACATAGTTTTAACACTTCGTAATATCAAACAGCGCACTATTACCAAGAAACAAGGTACATTTTTGTGGCTTTATATCTCGCCTACGATATACCTCGTCAGTGATTTGTATAAAATCAATGCAAAGTGGCCTCTCGGCATTTTGTGTCCCTTGAATAGTTTTATAGTTAAAACAACCACATATATTCCGATGTTGATTGACTAAATCAATAAAAAATCCCTAATCAAGATATTATGAATCGAGAGTTTTAAAAATATGACGGTATTCATTAAAAATACAAGCATGTAAATGTCACACGATAATCCAATTCTGATCATATCGAAGATGTATAACCAATAGCTAATTAAGTGCCTCGTTAAATTCGATTCCAAAATTTCTGGAGAAGATTCTAAATAACGAGTTTCAACGTTATTAGATGTTTCCAAGTCGGATAGCGGTAAAATGTCGCTTTCATTCCATCATCCAACAGATTGGAATCGCACGTCTTCAGTGGCCATTAAGTTGTCTCGAAATATTAAGAGGAAATATTACTTATAGGCAACATTCTTTGGAGGCCGGCGTCTCTGCGTCGGCTAGATAATCAACAGCTACCGTATGCAAATCAAATTAATGGTTATTAAATTTTATATTATCTCTTACACGTTTTCCTATAGTTGTCGGATTGAACACGAAATTCTTAAATCCATGTACGGAGGCAATATTTTGTTAAATTATCATCGTGTCTACAATTCACGCCCGTTAGTAAAATGATGAAATATAAAATTTCAGATATGGAATACAGAAAGCAATATTGCTCGTTTCAGTCATAAACAATTGTTTTCATTTTTCATTTTCTAAATATAGCAATACTATAATTATACATTGCTATTTTTACGGGCATATAAGTACATCACGATAAATAGATGTAGCAATGAAAAATACATTACGGTTGAATAAATAACCTCGTGACGGCACGCATATAGATAAGAATGGAATTTTATTTTTGATTAGAAACGGGAGAACTGTTGCTTTTATCGCATAATTGTATAGATAAAATTGAAGTGTGTCTAATTATACACACATTTACAATTTATTATGTACAATAAATTCCAATTAATATTTTCCACTAAATTTATTATTGTTGGTAGTTCTTTAATTTGTTATTAAGAACTTATATGTCGTCGAAATAGCTTAAAATCTAGATTTATTTAATCACAATAACTACACAATGTTTAATATCATAGCAATTATATAATCAATACCGGATAATTATAATTGAGAAACGCACAGAGCATTGTACCGCATTGCTCAGTTTGCCCGCCACACCCTTCGAGCAATTATTTGCACTGCTGGGTTTTCTTAAATTACACATTACTCAACGATTGGAATGCGACTTATTCAAACACGATACTCTCAGTACTGTGTACTATTATAAATAACAGAATGATCAAGATCCCTGAGCTATGTCAAGAAACGCAGCAAAATGCCTAGCCCCTTAAACGTCACGCATGAAGGCGCGCGTAGTGCGTGGGAAGTGCCCACAAGATGCTTTACACATACTTATGTTACACAATCTTGAAGACAGCTACGTTACAAGACCAATAGTACTTATAAAATGTAAATTAGTTGCAAACCATGTTGCGAAGGAAAAAGTAAACAATAATATATAGCCTATTATGGCGCGCCTACCGTAAGAATTGACACCTCGTATTTAGTATGGAAATAAAAACTAACATGCAAATAAACCAATTCAATGGAATGAAACGACGGCTCATTTTCCCACGTACGTTGTTATTTTAACGCAAAATTTCACCTGCGCCATAAAATTATGTGTTAACATTGCGGTGGAATGTAGATAGAACAATGTACTGAGCGAATGCATTCGTATGATATAATTAAAGTGATAAACGCCGACAGGCACGGGTATAAGTTCCCACTGAGTAGTTAATCGACGATATCATTGTCTTCACCACTTCCTTACTTAACGAGACAATAGATGGTTTTTCCTCAATTAACAATGCATAGCTGTCGATCGCTTCCATCACGCTATAATACGTTTTTCTTATCCACAAACACCGCAAGTTCCAAGAAACACAACGAAAATAAGCCGATAATCAAAATTTCTGAAGCCTCACGCATAAAGCTCACTCATATCGCTTAGAATACGAAGATCCAATGTGTCATGAGCATGTAATTAGTTTCTCTTTATAAGGTTATATTATTGTTGTATACGAGGACATGGCCGGTTTATTTTTAGCGTTCATAAATTGGCTTAGTTGCTCAGTTTATTGTTCGCGTTTGACATGACGACAATATCTGCAACCGTATAAATAATAACAGAACATGAAAAATAAGCTACTCCTTTGACATTTTTATATTTTATCAGGTGTCATCGTCACTTCTATTCACTACACACGATACATGTTATGCGGGTATAAAGATTTTAGTAGAGTAAAAAAAACAATTCTTCTGCCCTCAATCCTTTTTATTGATAATGGAATGAATATACTGCAATAAAATAAAACATTATCTTTTTTTCATCCGTTTCACAATTTCGCTGTTCATAAAGACTTGTATCATTTACACAGTAAACCGTAAAGATAGATTTTCACATCGCATCATAGTTCAATATAGACCATACAATGTTTTTCCTACAAGCAGATCTTCAAACCATTATTTTACTGGAAATCAGCAACATATAAAAAGTACACAATTCTCATTTAAAATGAGTAGAATAGCTCAGACATGATCTCGTCTTGAAATTTTTCAACCCATACACGGGTTACCGTTTCAATGGCCTATTCTAGCAGTGACATCTACTAAATACTTCCTTGATAAAGCTAGCTAGTCCTGTCTTGTTTAATTGGATCACAAAGTACATTTTACAGTTATATTTTCGTTGCAGGTGGCTCAACTGGATGAGCGAAAAGACAATGATGCAGGTGTCGAATTAACAATGGTAAATAGATAGGACTAGACATGATCGGCATTTAATAGGGATGTGTTGAGCACCTGCAGCTCGATGAGGTGGTACGATAGTTGAGGGGTTTGCGGGGCACGGAGGGGGAGTGCGCCGCTTTAGAAAGGCGCGACCATCGCCGCAGGCCCGAGCCGCATTCTACGGCCTGTCATTCACACCGTACAACTTGCCTATGCAATGCATTCCATCTCCCTCCGCGCTCTCCGGCACCACGCATTGCGCTTTACGTACATACGTCTTACGAAACACTTAACAGCATCACCTAGACAACACGCCACACTCGCATTCAACACATAAACGCTTCATCGAATTATTTCTGCGCCAGTTCAACTAGCATTGCTATGAACCAGTTCCATGGCCTCATTAGTCGCGTTCCGACACCGCTCACCAAATAAACGGACTCCAATGAAAACGAGACTCCGAGCACAATGCGAATTCCAAAGGATAACAAAATGATAACCACAATTTGTGTTTAGGTCATTTGTTGTTAGTCAATTGTGGAATGTCGTGTGAAATCGGCGCGGTTGTGCGTGTTTTCCGATAGAGTGCAGTTTAGTCGCATCAAGAACAGTTTGTTTTTCACAATTTATTTTAACTTACGTCAATGTTTATCTTTTATAGGTCGTTAAGGGCGTAGATTTACACATGCACATTCAATCAAATTACTCACATGGCACAAATTGTATCAGGAAACAACAGAAATCACATTGGAATGTAAAGTTTTGACATGGGGCTCTTTAGGGGTTAACACTTCTCTTGGGAAAACTTACCTGTCTCGCGGGTCAATCCACGTCGTTTTTCTATTGTTGTGGTCGATAAAATAGAGTTTACCGTCGAAGTCCCTCGCGTAATCCCATCCGTCGGGCAAGGGTATCTCACCGTTTCGTCTCCTTGGCATATTTCACTGATTAAATCCATTCAAACGAATAACGAAGCACACTCGCGAACTAGCTACACGGCCATGTTGAATACCTCATTACGAGGAGTGACGTCACGTGGGATCAGCCAATGGCGGCGAAGGGCCCCCACGATGGAATGCGGCGCGTACGCGAACGCGAACACAAAGTTCCGTACGTCACTAGACCGACACGGAATATACATACGACCGCTTTGCGCGAACTCGCGTCGCTGACTGAGGCGCGCGGACTCACCGCCACGTTATCACGGCTCATGATAATATCCTACAGCACCTACTGTCTAAATGCATTCCTCTTGACCACAATGTTTACATTACATTTCGGGCCCCGGTATACTTATACGCTGAATTACTCTACCGAGATTATCACAGCTATGGACGGCGATACACATATGTATAGGCAGAAATTAAGTAGGTACATATCCATTCAGTCTATTTACGATTCCCCTGCAGATATGTACGTAGCATAGCTATACGTATATGGTGCGCATTCCATAGCATATGTAGACATTATAGATAGCTATGCTTAGGTACCTACTGCTATAAGTAGAGATCACAACTACAATGTTCTGTCTTGTACTTTGTGAATACATTTTGTATATGCCTCTATCTTTTAAGTATATATATATATATATATACATCCATTTTTATCAACCAGAACTCAAGTGTATCTATTTATGGTAACTACCTACTTACGTATAAAAACTGAATTTTTAAAGATTTTACTAACGAGTATTTAATTATCTTTGGCATATTATGTAGATAAAGTTAAATTGAGTCAACATATCATTAAATAATTAGTAAATGTTAATTAGTCGAAATAAAATATAAGACGAATGGAAATAAATTAAAAATAGATATATGGAGAAGGTGGTGAAACATTATTTACCTATTTATTCATGACACGGAAATGTTTTTTTTTTTTGAATTAACTTAAAGACTTTTTGTTTCAAAAACAAATGTACATACACAATAAATTATGATATGCATCTCTATATCTAAATTTATTGTGTTACAAAAAAAGGATAAGTATTTTACAAAAAAGCGATAAGCCAATTCCAGGTACAAAACATTTAAAACATACAAGCTCCGAACATTAAATTAAAGTAGGTACTTACTACAATCAATTGTTTTTTTAAATATTCTAATAAGTTTCAATTTAAAGACATCACCATAATCATGTTAATATTTTCATAATAATAAATAATTAGATAATAATATTTCGTGTTACAGAATCTCCGCCAATTTTTTTATAGTTAATATTTAAAAGTGACATTGACGTATTTAATATTTACTGACGGGACGTTTTATGGCGTTTATCCATCGACTTACAGCTCAATGCGTTTATCATAATCATTAGTTCAAAAATAAAATATTTGACCACAAATGAAACACACAATTTTTTCCATTTACACAATTGCACTTAAAATGATCTTCATTATTTAAGACTTCGTGTTTATAACAACTATAATATTATAAAGATTATAATTATAAAATACTTTCTGTAAAACGAAACGTTACATTTTTTGACAAGTAATGTCAACGACGATGACCACTGATGATGGAACTCGAATTGTCAAAAAAAAAACTAAGAAAACGATCATAAAAACACGTAGACAAAGTTTTATATTATACTATTACTAATAATTTTAAGTTAATTTATAAAATGCCTCAAAGCGATAGTGATGATTTTGAAAGTGCAGATGAAGGGCATGTAAGCTCTGCAAAGAAAGATAGGAAGAAACGAAATTCCTCTTCGAACTATAGTGATAACTTGGAATTGGATAGCCCTGCATCACAAACAAAACCTTCGGACGCTTCCAAAAATGTATATTTTGTCATTTCTAATGTTATATTATAAAATATAGTGATATCTGAATTATAATTCCTTTTAACATCTTTTTTTGAATTCGTTTAAGTGTTTCAATTAGTTATTATTTTAATATATTAAAAATACGTATATTTTACGTATTTCAGTTAGCAACAGATGGTTGGGATGATTTTGAAGTAGAAGAGAGTGATACAGTAGAAATTAGTGAAGAGCCAAACGTTTCTAGAACTAATAATGAACTTAAACCCAAGCAAGAAAGTACCCAAGACACTGGTTGGGATGATTTTGATGATTGGGGACAAGGTGATACCATAAATACTGAGGTAAATATTTAAATTGTTAATGACTAAAAACATACTCATATGGATGACAGAATAATAGATTTGACCAATAGCTTCTAGGTATCATTCCAAATATATATTAATACACATTCTTTAAATTTCAAAGAGAAAATAATTACAAATTATGATAATAACAACCACATATAAAAATTTTGAACAATGTTTCCAATGACATCACATAGAATTTTGTGGAACATTTCCTTGAAAATGTATACTAAATTATAAAATACTCTGAATAGCAATGAGCTTCAATGAGGTATATATATTTAGCCCATATCACTCAGTGAATACATTGCTTATAGTGGAAGAATTTTTAAAATCAGTGCAGTAGGTGATTTTGTGTGAAATTGTAAATATAAAATCACAAATATACCTCGATATAATAATAGTTAAGGCAACTCTTGTACACATTTCAGCCATTCCCCAACAAACCACATAACAGTTCACCGAAACCTGACGTTCAAGCTGTCACCGAGCAGCTAGCAGCTGCATCCACTAAGAGTGACAGCTGGGGTTGGGGCTGGGGGGTGGATACCCTGCTCAGCACAGCTACTGCTGGTATAAGTACAATTACGAGTCAAGTGTCACAGGTGATATAATATTTGTATATCATATACTTAATTTTTTCTCATTTATTAAGCACTAGCTGCGCCCCGCGGTATCACTCGCGTAAGTCCGCATCCCGTAGGAATATCGGGATAAAAAGTTGTCTATATGTTATTCCAGTTGTCCAGCTGTCTACATACCAAATTTCATAGCAATTGGTTTAGTAGTTTTTGCGTGAAAGAGCAACAAACACACACACATCCTTACAAACTTTCGCATTTATAATATTAGTAGGATAGGATTTGTAATTAATAATTGCTTTAGGATTTACATAATCACATCACACTAATCACATTTCACACTTATATTATAAATGTGAAACATTGTTTGTTTGGAAGTTTGTCTGTCAATCACAATGAAAAAAACTGAACGGATTTTGATGAAATTTTATATGAGAAGACTTAGGTGACAGAATACTTTATATTACTATTAAATGCTCCCTTGGGTTAAAACAGGAATCTTGATATCTGGGCGGAGCCGGGATGAGCGTCTAGTTCTAAATATATCTAACTTAATATACTTTTTAATGAAGCAGTTTTGTATGTCGAATCATATCACAGACAGTATGACTTCTTTATTAACAACTTCAATACAAATATTTCAGGGCATCTCCACAGTACTCGAAACAGGCATAGGAGCTCCCGACCCAGAGGAACTTGCTCGTAAAACAGCTAAAAGTAGCAATGAGGTGCCGGCGGCGGAACAGAGTCAACCGGGCGCAAAATCTGAAGATACCTCGTATGAAAGTGCGTTTCCATTTGGAAGCCTCTTGTCAGGTGTTACTAAGTTTGTGGAAACTACAGGTAAGAGTATTTTTTTTTGTTATTGGTAGGTCCTGCTTTCTTATACTGTTTGGAATTGATGTAAAACTACTAGTCCGATTTTGGTGTAACCTCAATTGTAACTATTAGTTCTTGGCAACATATAACATAACAACAACATATATTCAATTAGAGAAATTTGATTTGTATTTCTATCTATTAAGAAGTTGCGAGCACAGCTAGCCATTTAAAAACACATTATATTAACGGTAGAAATTAAAATTATTTATTTCTATGTACTTTTCTGTGTCTCAAATTCTTGATGTTTTCCATATTATTTTTCTCAAATGAAATCTTCTGACCAGTGTAACTCGATATTCCAGGAACAAAAGTAATATCAGGCGGTCTAGACACCCTGGAGACTATAGGCAAAAAGACCATGGAAGTACTTCAAGATGGCGACCCTGGATTGGTCAAAAAACGTGCTCTATTGGGTCTGGATACAGATAAGCCAGTACTATCTCAGATATTAAGGGAGGCGAAGGAAAAAGCGGAGGAGGAGGACAAAATACAGGAGGCAAAGAGGGAAGCCAAGGAAGTGCATTATGAATCTTTGTTTGACGATTTTGAGGGTGAGTGAATGGTCCCTGATGGCCTTTGATAGTTTTTGATGACATTGTACATGCATTATTTGATATTTTAACTGACACATAAGTTTGGAAGAACTTGTCCAGATGTTTTGATACTGTTTGTTTATACATACATGAAAAATATCAAAGTTACAGATTTTATATGATACTAGCTGCACCCGGCAAACGCTGTTCTGCCTTACTCTTATCATTTAGGGGTGTGAAAAATAGATGTTGGCCGATTCTCATAATCCGGATAAGCACAAAAAATTTCATCAAAATCGGTCAAGCCGTTTCGGAGGAGTATGGCAACGAAAACTGTGACACGAGAATTTTATATATTAGATATATTAACATTATAATGGGGGCAAAAAAGCCTTCACTGAGTAATAGACATAGGCTATTTAGAAGCCGATAGATAATTTGCTTAAATTTCGTCATTGTAATACGATACTGTTCATCTGAAATGTTCTAAATCCCCAGGTCTAGTGCACCTGGAAGCACTGGAAATGCTGTCCCGTCAAGTGAACATGCGGATAGAAGAACGGTTGCGCAGCGCTGAGCCAGAAAAGAGACAGGATATTAAGGAAACGTTGCAGCAGATTGCCGGTATGTGTGTTTGTTTTAAACCGACTTCAAGAGAAAGAGGTCATCGAATTATTATTCATTCTCAATTTGTGTGTATTTTTTTACTTCTGAGTGGGTGATGTTGATGATCCTTTATTATTTATTTTTCCTTACGTATTCTCTATATAAGGCAAGTGATAATATATTATCTGTATAAGAAGTGAATTTTTAGTTGATCCTATCATTGAAGCATATTTTTGAGTTTTTTTAAACTATGTTTGTATGTGTATATAACAGTGAATCAGTTGAGTATTTATGGTAACATGTTTTTAGTTTCTGTAACTATATTTGTTATTGAAGTTAATAAGTCCTGCTAATTGTGAATAATGGTACTTCTTTACTATGTGTTATATGTCATGTATATTTGCTTTATTGTATTTTTTATATAAGTAGGTATAATTTACTATGGAAAACGAAAAGTATGTGCATCCTACTATCCTACTTAATATTATAAATGCGAAAGTTTGTAACGATGTGTGTGTGTTTGTTGCTCTTTCACGCTAAAACTACTAAACCGATTGCAATGAAATTTGGTACGTAGATAGCTGGGCAACTGGAATAACATAAAGGCAATTTTTTATCTCGATATTCCTACGGGATACGGATTTATGCGGATGAAACCGCGGGGCGCAGCTAGTAAGTTATAATAAGTTCAAAGTAAGTGAATAAAAGTTTTTAACATAAGTGAAATAAATGTCTATCTTCTTCTTCTACACTTATAAAGAGGAAAACTTTGTTTGTTTGGTTGTAATGAATAGGCTCAAAAACTACTGGACCGATTTTAAAAATTCTTTCACCATTCGAAAGCTACATTATCCACGAGTAACATAGACTATATTTTATTTTGGAAAAAATGGAGTTCCGTAAGATATTTGGATATTTCGGACACAAACTGAAAAAAATCCACCAAAGTACTTATTTTGCGTACGCTGCCTAAACTACAAAAGATAGAAACATAAAACGTCATAATTAATTGTAGATCTTATAAATATCTACAAAAAAGTCCGCGACACACTATATCTATCTATGTAGAGTGAGGCACAACAACCACATTTTTATTTTAAAATGTTGAATTTTTTTTGGACTACATTTAAACGTGTTTATTTTCCTCATGCTATTAATCCATATCAAAATAAATTATTTCATCAATAAGTACAGTTTATGTTGATATATTTGGTCTTTGAATGATTAAAATTGGACGAATGGTTTTGAAGTTGTGGTGAAATTAAAATATTACGATTTCTGCTGCACGGCCCGTTGCGAAGTGGGCGTCACCAAGGCCAGGGGTGCGCGTGCGGGAGAGGGGTGTTTAGATCTATGAGTAAAGTACCCGCGCGGCTCAGACGCGAGGTCGGCTCCCTATATCATCATCAATATATTTTGTTAGTTGAAAATAATTTAACGTCAAATGTTGTTTATAGAGAAGCTCTACAATAATTTAATTATGTATCCTAAAACAACAGGTTGCACTGCGGGACTGCAGGCAGAAGTGAACGCTTTTGCCGGGAGCAAGACTTAGTTAGCGCTTTGCGGGCGGTCCTTTAGTTAGTTCTAATAGAGATATATTTAGTATCGGCTGTGCACCGGTGCGAAGCCGGGGCGGGTCGCTAGTAAATTTATAATATTAAGTAGGAAGTAGGATTTCACTCACCAACAAACTTGTATTTAGCACGAAACTATTCAATCATAGAAACGGATTTGATTTGTGTGTTTATTTTTTTCTTTCAGAGCTTTCACACGAAATCAATTAATGCACATTGATTCACTATTAATTTTAATTTTTGTTGTTTAAATTGACATTATGTTATACATACACTGTTATTAATAAATAACAAATATATCCGCAAATTCCAGAGCTGTGCGAGATGCCGGAAGACGATGAAGACGACGATGATGATGAAGACATGTCAAATGTCCATGTCATGCCAGACATGTCCAAGGAGGACATATTCCACGAGAAACTCCAACGGGCCACTAGGGACATTGGACTGAAGATGCAGTTCCAGCCGCTTATTAAGTAAGCATTACAATACTTGTGATTAATATTTGTTTTTTTGTTTTAATTTTTTTTTTCTTTCTTCAATCTTTGGGCGGGTATCGAATCCGAATATTTAATTGTTTTTTTTTTCAAATTTCAAAACATTTCCATCCCCCCCCCCCCCCCCCCTTCCTTCCGCAGACATTACGCGGACACGCTGGCCGGGCTGGAGGCGGGCGGTGCGGGCGGTGCGGGTGGGGGCGGTGCGCAGGCGCGCGCGGCGTACAAGCGCGCGGTGGGCTGCCTGGCGGGCGGCACCGCGCTGGCCGTGCAGCTGTACCACAAGACGTGCGAGATGCTGCTGGTGAAGCCGCGCCGCTCCACCGCCGACGAGGCGGACGCGCTCGCGCAGTGAGTACTGTGACGTCACACACACACGCTACAGACCGAGCGCAGTGACTACAGTGACGTCACACGGCCATGCGAAACTTAATCAGCCATGGCTCGCTATACCAACGGGGGGATGGAGGCGCTCGCGCAGTGTACAGTAACGTCACACACACACACACACACACACACACACAGTACAGGCACAGAAAATAATCAGTCATGGCTCGTGGCATGGCTCTATGCCAACGGCGGGATAAATGCGCTTGCGCAGTGATTGTAGTGACGTTCCCGGTACACACACGGTTTTTTATGGCATATACACATATACTGTACACGGACACGCTTGCAACTTTTTATACCTACTTATATACTCCAGTAAACTATTTTCACTTAGACATTATATACTACCAGGAGGATTTGATATGATGCGAGGCCGATCAAACTCACTTTCAAAAATCTCAACAACAACGAAACAATAGCAATCAGATACCGG
>NC_052128.1:4663034-4664490 GCF_012273895.1 Zerene cesonia | reverse complement strand
AAATGACAGATTCGAAATTCAAATGTAATATTTTTTTATAATTAAGTGTAACAGTATTTATGGCCAGACTAAGTACGTTAAAAAATTACAATACACATCAATTACAATCATCATTAACCCAAATGCGTATGCATTTTACAATTTACAAATCATTAAATTTTTTATAAAATTATATTCATAAACAATTCCAAAGTATTTTACATATTACGAATCCCTTAAAATACCTTAAGTTAAATACTGAGTTCAAGTTCAACAAGCTCTTGGTTCGATTCCAGTAGGATACATAACGAAAAAAGATAATATATCATTTTAGTATTAGGTAGTTTCATACAAAACACGCCCGTAACGAAACCCGATCAGTGTAATAAATGAGAAATTATTACTTTAAACTACATATTAATTAATTACCTTTTGGAAAATGACAAATAAATAATGTTTGTTATGTCTATACAGAAATGCTTTTGATTAATTAAACACATAATTTTAAAATTAATTTTTTTTATTTTTTACCATAGTTTCGGAAAGCAGTTACTACAAAGAGAAGAGCCGGCAAGAGACTCTCTTGTTACTTGGAACTCTACTCCCTTTCTCTTACTCTCTCTACTACTCCATCTGCTACATAGCTTACCTCGAGGAATATGTTAGTGATATAATTATTTATAACATCCTTGTCCTCATTGGGCAGCTCGCTGAGTCTCTGTGTGAAGATCGTCGCCAATTCGCTTACGTGTTTCGTTAGTACCACAGTCAATCTGGAATAAAAAGAAAATTACGAAACTCAAGGTCTATTTGTGTTTTATATTATATATTACTCTTTGTGTTTTATATTATGTATTACTCTTTGTGAATAATGTCTGTTTGTTTCTGTAATAAATAAAAATAAAATAAAAATAAATAAAAATTATAAGGTTTTATCTTAAATTATTAAAAAAAAAACATTAGGGAAAAATGTCTGTTAGTAGAAAGAGAAATTAATGTCAGAACTCGACAAGATTTTAATGCGATCACAAGGGAGGCATCAGCTTTCGAATATAAAAACAATCATTAAAACTAGTTTACCGGAAGTTCTCGAGGTAACATATAAAAAAAATTATCGAATTAAGAACCAACTCCCTCTTTTGAAGTCGGCTAAAAACTATGAATCTTTGTTTGAATGCTACTGGCTTAATTACACAATTTCATCTACTGTCAAAACAGATATTTTTGCCCCCCCCCACTCTTTGATTCTCCCCTTCATTGTAGCGTGATTTTACATATTTTAGTCTTCTCGCAATGCTTCTACTACTCAAAAAGCGTGCGCAGTTGGTACAGCAAGCACGGCGAGCAGTATGTATGAAGTATGACTTATATTCAGTGCGCCAGCGCATCCTCCTGGTAGTAATAATAATAATAATAATAATAAAGCCTTTTTATTTCCAATCAACAATTTTAAACAATGTTACATGCGATACAAAAA
>NC_052128.1:4613143-4662034 GCF_012273895.1 Zerene cesonia | reverse complement strand
AGTAATAAATGTTATTTGCAGTTAACAATTTTCTTTTTTCTTTATTACAATATTTATGGCAAGACTAGGTATTTTAAACGCGATTTATTCATTATATTATTAACCCGACGTTTCGAACACTTAACAGCGAGCGAGGTCACGAGGAGGAGGGGATTTTGTAATTTCTAAATGTATAATACTCGCGTAAAATCAAACACAAGAAAATATTAGAAGCAGCATTTTTCTTACTTTTGTTTGAAACGTATTTGCTAATTTTATATTTTTCTCTTTTCAGGCGGGAAATAGCTCAAAGTACATTGAGAACGCGTTCCAGCTCACCTTGCCTATTATTCAAATAGGAGCAGTTTAACATTGTTTATAAATTAAAAATTAAATCATATACCTCGAGGTTTCATTAGTTTTATCACGGATTGCATCTAATTGATAAAAATTGTAATAAAACACATTATAGTAAATTACATTAAACACAACAAAAATATATCACAATATATGAATATGTACAAATTGATGGCCTTATCGCTTAGGAGCGATTTCTTCCAAGCACCCTTGAATAAAATGTAATTTTGCATTATTATTGACGAATGATAATATTAGAAATATGAAACGAAACTTTGTAGTCTTAATATGTGGTTATCTGACATACAATAAATACTGAACATACTTAAATGAAACTTGGCGCACTAATAGTTTGTAATTGTTAATTTACTCTCATATATTTTCCTGTACAGACTTAAAAAAAAAGATAAAAACTTATTGTAATGCATTTCTATATAATGTAATATTATATAACATCATTGATTTTGTTATATACATTAATATTATTAATATTGATTTTTTTATTGTTTGTATAAAATATATTCCCTATGTAATATATAGTATATAACAAGTCTATGACAATAAAGTTAATTTGTTATATTTTTGTGTTTTATTCCACCTGCTTCAATCAGTAAAACGGTAAGTGAAAGACTAGGGAATCGACATGTCCAAATACCAAAACGTAACGGTAACGTAACGTAACGGTAACGTCGCTTATTATTATATACGAAAATGAAAATAATCAATATACTGTAAAATAAATTGGCAATATAATATATCGTTATAACTTCGTCAAAGAAACCAATAATAAGGAGATACGTAAGACATAAACTGACTGTCGCGTAACTGACAAAAGACATATTTATATGGACACGCCATTTAGAATTCGTCATTTTAACCCACGCCATACTTTTTCGCTAACATAAATATGACCACTAAACGGATTTAAATGAACTTTAAAACTTCTTCTGGATACTCTGGATATCTTCTGGATACTCAAACAAATTCAAAATTTCTTTCACGGATAGATATGTCTATGTATAGTAAACTAGTGGTCCGCCCCGGCACACATATATCCTATAGCATTCCTCAATATAGGGGCTATCTAGCACTGAAATCATTTTTCGAATCGAACTAACAGTTCTTGAGATTAGCGCGTTCAAACAAACTCTTCAGCTTTATAATATTAGTATAGATATATATGCTATAATATAATATCTGCCAAAAATCCGCACACGCACCTGCGCAAATCCGAAGATATTTGAGACTAGTGATAAAATAGTTTCTTTTTATACTAAAAAATCATCATACGCAAACGTATATATTTTTAGACCTATAATATTTACAAAACCATAGTCCCGGTTATTTGAACGTAACTTTCTATAACTTAAACATTTCTCTATGTATAATTGGCATACGATAGAGTATCATATCAGTAGAGTATCATCCATACTATCTAACATAACAAAAGACATTGTTATCTCACATCTGCCCAAAAGGGTTCGATTTGCGATTCCGTGACAGTTGGAACGCGAGATGACACTGTGGTTTTGTACCTTCGCAGAATTATCTGATATATTGAGGAAAAGCGTCGTATTTATTTAGTAGAATAAATGTTTATTGTCACTATTTTAAAATGGAAGGAAAAAATCCAGTTTGGTCGACGAATATGACAGAATAATAAGAACGATTGCTTACTTAATTATGACTCTCATGTGGTGCTTATTAAGAACATAAATAAAAATGTACAGAAAGTCGTTAATTATATTATTTTTCAACGTTTTCTTTTGCTTTTCAATAAATGTAATCCATAATAAGAATAACATTATAAATCTTACAGAAATCTGTCCATTAAAGCCAATGAGCTATGAACGACAAAAAATGCTGTTATTTATTTATTTTTCTAACTCTTTAACAATCTTGTACATGGAAGGAAACTTAAAAAAATAGTAACTTTAATTAAGTTGCAGAAGAAAGTGTACAATTTATTTGGCGCCCTTAACACGAGCATACTTACAAACTATTGGCGGGACGAGAAACAGACATGTTTAAAAAGCTTGATTGTATTTACATACATGCTGTTATATAGATTTTATTATATTAAGGAATAGGTGCTAAATTGTGTTTTATTATAATATTCTCAGTTATAATACTCCGAAATAGTCTTAATAATGATTCCATTCTTCCTCTGTAAATAATCATTTTCAGGAGGAATAAAAACAGGTTTATAAGACACGCGTTAAAAATTCAACAATAGGTCGGTATATAATTACACAATAAAACGCACGGGCCGTAATTTCAATAGATTGTAACAAACACGACTAAATCCATTAATAACATCGAAATTACAAGTCATTGACACCTGGAACTACACGTAAGGGTTGATTTTGCATCTGGGTAGTAGACCTTTGACATGTGTTACGATTTGAGGTTATATGCTAGGTACTCGTATGAATAAGAAATAGAAAATAAAGAAGACCTGAGAGAGGACAAAGCATGGATTCTATCTGGAAAATCACAGGAAGTATGCGGGTAAAATCCCCATGTCTGTCTATCTTCACTTTGGCTACGGGGGCGTAGAGATAGAATTTTTAAACTGACTTCTCAATTCGGTTATATTTTTTTATGCTTGTTACCTCAGAACTTTCGACTAGGTGAAACGATGGTTCTTTTTTATGTGAAAGGTGATGCCTTCCGTGTGATATTATTTAAATATCGTCTAGTTCTAAGAACTTGAAGGCGGTTTATTATTATTAAAATTTAATCACACACTCACTAATATTATAAAGGTGAAACAAACTTTCATTACTTAAATAAGTATTTGGATGTTTGTCCGTCAATCAAGCTGAAACTACTGAACGGATTTTGATGAAATTTGTTACACAGACATGGTATCAGCCGACTTGGGTGATGGGATACTTTTTATATAGATGAAATGCTCCCTTGGTACCTATAAAACAGGAATATCTATCTTGATATCCGGGCGGAGCAGGGACGAGCGTCTAATTATACATAAACCTTAGAAATTCATTAAAAAAAACTCTACTCATATTAACTTGAAATAACAAACTGCCATAACTACTTAAGATTCTGCGTATCTATTCACATCCTGAAAGAGAAAAAACGCAAAGTGAACGCTTTCATTTAAACCCAAGTACGTGTTCCGTCAAATGTGTGGCTATATTTGGTAATGGCAGGAAACTCTTTAACGGAATGACAATTGACAAAATCGGCAATAAATCAAACGATACAATATGCGCGTGCGCACGGCGCATTCGAAATACACCTTTTGGAAAGGTGCATAACGCATCTGGTTATAATCCGTTTAGAATTTAGAAATATTTCGAATTATGCTTTCGCCAATATATCGTTTTACGTTTATTACCCGAAAATCAGAAAAACATCGTCGAATTTTGTAATTTTTATCCTATGTTACAATATAAATTATAGAAATCGGATATTATACAGTGCGTGTTATTAAATTATAACAATTAAAATCAAAATAGAAATGAATAGATTAAATATTAAGCGGGATTCTGACCTGTATTTTTTCACTTTGAACAACAAGACAATTTATATTTACGGGGAGTCTCCCCGTGACCACACTGGCTGTAAAGTGTTCGAAACGTCGGGTTAATAACATAATGTTAATAAAATCGCGTTTAAAATCCGTTAAAAAGTTTTTAATTTCTAAATGTATAATCTACTCGCGTAAAATCAAACACAACAAAATACAATTTATATTTACTAATAAACCCATAATTTTAATAGTATTTTAGTAATCTGTGGTAATAGTTACTGGATACTTCACCTTAATTACTCCGTGATTCACAAAGAAATCGTAAGAAATATGAATGGTTTCTATTGTCTGTTCGAACATTTCCCCATCTATTCAAATACATCTACCATCTACCTAAAAATCCTATGGCAATGATCAAAGTCGCAGACAACGGCCACTCTGTTACAGATTTACACAAAATGGCCGTATAATAAATACGTTAAAATAATAAAAAAAAATCGCATCAACGCACCAGCCAGGGCGTGAGACAATACTACTTCCGAATGCTCCTCAGGTAGAACTGAGAGTACAGTCGGCAAGAAAATAGAGAAAAATATGGTAAAAACATTTTTTTTTGAAGTGTTCAAATATTAGTGCTAAATATACATACATATACATATACACACTAAAAATTATTATCATACATTTATATAAAATGTTTGAATATAATAAGAAGACGTATTTGTAAAGGTAATACTGTCTGTAACTTTAAAAAACAGACTTGTAAATGGTTTGCATAAAAATTTAATGCTGTATATGTTAATTGTAAGTAGGAATAAGAATAAACTTTGACAAAACCTATCTAATGTTTTTCTCAACAAAAAAAACTGAAAGCGTCGTCTTTAATTTTTCTTATACAATATAGAAATTTATTTGTCCCGCTCGTAAAATTTTTGACCTATAAAAGCTATGTCATACATCACTGACATCCCTAAAAAATAGATGTGGATGTAATAAAAATTAAAAAAAGGATCTGAGTCTTGCACATCCATTCCTATCTAATATCAAATAAAATTAAGAAAACAAATGCTTCGGTACGACAGGTGTTTAAAGCACTTCCAAACGCGACAGTACCGGAAAACGCGGTGTAAGTGCTCTTTGTGTCCATTTCCGCCATTTTAACCTCACTTCACTAGATGAAAGCTATAATGTGCTTCTCGAGAGCTTTATTGCTTTGCCAATATTTTACAATTTTACGATAAATAGCGGGTAGTCTCAAAGAAATTGTAAATTTCATTCACAAGAGGTGTGTAAATGTGTTCCTTTATAATTTACAAGCTGGTTTTCAATTGTTTATTTTTGGTAATTGACTAGGCAAACAATTATTTTAAGGTAAAATCACAAAGACAAAACAACTTTGTTTTGTTTCTAATTGTTTGCTTGACATAATCTATTTAGATGTTTTAGAAATATGGACCATAAACAATTATGTATAAAAATTATATTTGTATTATTAATAAATAAAAATATATATATTTGTATTATTTAAAATTTATTCTTTACATTTTCATTTGTAGGATCACAATTAAACTCCGAATGTTTAATATATCCTTTAGCAATAAATAAATGAAATCGATTGCTGTCAATACAAACATGCAATTACATTTCGATAATCATAGACTACAAAACAATATTGTCATTAGTTATTAAATCCACCCCAAAATAAAACACACTAGTGTTAAAATAAAACATACCTTCAGTCTAAGCAAATACGGCTTAAAATAAAATAATTATGGTTGATTTTGACAGTCCAAACATTTGTGTCACCGTGCAATTTAACGGTATTGCCATGCCATGTTGGCTTGCTTTTTCAATTATTAACTTCATAATCATTTCCGATACTTATTGTTTTGTGAAATTAAAAACGCGTGGTTCGTATGTGAACATTGGACACGTGTTTTTAAAAACAATTTGTCTTGTTGCATGTTGTCCGCGCAATGGTTAATGATAAAAAGCTATTGATTTAGAGGAATTGTTTGTTGTCAATTTGACAGATGTGCGTGATTATTAGAGGTTAAATATGTAATGAAGTTTTCGTTCCCGGGATGAAAATTATTCTATGTCACAAACGATATTTTTACCGAATTTCATTGAAGTTCAGTGGTTAAGGCGTGAAGAAGCCGACGAGAGACAGAATTTCTTTCGTATTTATACTGTCGGTTGGGATAAAACTAAAGTGTTTTTGGTTCGTTGTGCGTTTACGACTATAATATTATATTTAAATAAATTACTTACGTAATTTCCTAGCTCATAGTATATTAAATACTTTTTATAATCAATTATTCTTTAAGATAATATGTTCGTACTAATAATTAAACAGTACATATATATATATACAGAACAGTAATTTAGAGGTACATTGTTTCAACTGCAGATTGAATTGTTTGTTTCAACTCACAAAGTTTGTAACAAACATAAAAAAACGCAGTCGAATTAAGCACCTCCTCCTTTTTTTGAAGTCGGTTAGAAGCAAAACTACACTAATTCAAACCTCAATAAACCAATAATGTCCGAATGTTTTAGAACAACTTACGTCAGAGTATACGGAACCAATTAGTGATGTTACCGTGTATTTAGTAGAGAGTAAACATTTATCGGAACCATTAGCAAAGGTGGTTTAATACTATACTAGGTTATAGCTAGTGTTGGTTTTGCGCCATAGTTCTAATTACCTACATCGGATCATCGGTTGACCGCGAAAAGCCTGTATAATATATATTATTACTAGCTGATCGACAAACGCTGTTCTGCCTTACTCTTATCATTTAGGGGTATGAAAAATAGATGTTGGCCGATTCTCAGATCTACTCTGTACTACTCCGGTTTCGGAGAAGTATTGTAACTAACATTGTGATACGAGAATTTTATATAAATAGAGATATATTAAAGCAAGGCGTTTTCATATATTTTCTATACAAATATTCAAGTTAATATATTCAAGATAATAATATATCCTACTACACAAGATGAGGATGGATGTATGTGTATGTATGCTTGTTAACAAAATCATCGGAGCTCATTGCAATTACATTTGGTACGTAGCTAGCTGGACAACTGGAATAACACACAGGCACCTTTTCATCCAGATACGCGGGTGAAACGCGGGGCGCAGTTAGTATTATTATAATGGCGATTTATAACTTGCGGTATTTTTAGGTAAATTATAACATTGGCTGCTTTCATCACAGGTTAATTTTCATGAAAGTAAAACGATTACAATTCGTTAAATAGCCTTCATATACGAAAAACATAAAGATGGAAAAATTAGATACAGAAATTAAACTCGTAAGGAATCGTAAAAGTTGTTTATCTGGCAACGGAAGAGTTTAGGACAAATAAAACGTTCGTGATTCCAATCCAGAAGATTAGAAGTAAATCTTAATGAAAACATAATTGTAATCGTAAGATTAATTGAGTATGTTTGCTGTTTATTCATCCAACGCTTATATACAAGTATAAGGATATTTTTAAACGCGCTAAATATTTGACTCCTCGAACGTGAGAGCAGTTTTTTGATATAATCAGAAACATTAATTACAATAAAAATGTATTTTAATTACCATGTACTACAACTGTAACATTTCGCGATAATGAAGCATTTGCATTTTGCACCTAAATAAGAAATACAAGTTTTACAAAGTCGGTTAAAACAGAATTGAAATTTGTGTCGCCTCTCACAGTTTTCGTGAGAACCGGAAGTCAAAGCCTGAGGTACTCGCACAAGCGCCGGATATCTACTTCGTTCAGAAATTTTATCATTCAATAATTGACTGCCTCAAATTGTTTAATCGCCGCCTGAAGGTTCTTGACCTGTTGCGTTCTTAAGCTTCTATAATTAACAAGATGATAATTTTATAAACATCATTTTGAATTAATTATTGCAAGTGTTGAAATTGTATTGAGATTATGGCGAAATAAGCGTTTAGTTTTTCGAGGGTATCGGAATAATTGTGATTATTTTTAGTTGATTATTTTTAACTTTTTAAGATTTTCTTGTGTTTGGTTTCACGCGAGTATTATACATTTAGAAATTAAAAACGTCTCCCCGTGACCACGCTCGCTGTAAAGTGTTCGAAACGTCGGGTTAATAATATAATGAATAAATCGCGTTTAAAATCCGTTGAAAAGTTTTTAATTTTTAAGATTTTTTTTAAAGAAATGGGACTGCATTTCAAAAATCATGTACGTAACTAAAGGCTTCGCCCGTGGTACATATATAGACTTTCTCGATGAATGGGCTATCTAAACACTGAAACAATTTTTCAAATCGGACCAGTAGTTTCTGAGATTAGTGCGTTCAAACAAACAAACAAACTCTTCAGCTTTGTAATATTAGTATAGATATAATGACAGCATATTGACTCCGCCCAAGAGCAGTATAACTACGCCTTTACCAGCAAACAGCATAATTATAAAGAATCATGATACAAAAACTCCTTGGGACATTATTAAATGCGTTTTCATTCTTAAAATAATATAAAATGTGACTACATTTTTATTACCACCGGCGACGTTTCATGCCAATTCATAATTTTATAGCGTACTGTAACAATAGATAATAAAAATGAGCGGCGAATTCGGACTTTTACAACAATTCTTGAAGTGTGAGTAATAGTAAATCATAGGGTGTATAAGGAATTGTCTTCGTTCACTATGGACCTTGGCATAAGCTAGTATTATGTTATCTGTGGTATATGCTACAGACATAGACTATAATATGGCGTAATTTGATTGCTTAACTGACGTAAAAAGAAGGAGTTAATTCGACTTTTTTTTTTTGCTTGTTACCTGTTAACTTTTTACTGGTTGAAACGATTATGATGATACTTTTAATTTGAAAGCTGGTGCCTCTTTATGGTCGAATTAAAATTCAGCATTTCTAACCATTAGAAGGCGATTTAGTTTTTATTGAAGAATTATTATTATTTAGGTACATTTCAATTGCGTTGTATCTTTTTTATAACACGCTTTTATAAGCTTCACCTGGATGTTTGTATGTTTGTGCAAAATCGTATTCAACTGAATTGTCTCACTTGCTCTAATTTTTAATCCGTTATAAAAGTAGTCTAAACTCTAACCCCCTTTTTTTGATACTAAAAATCCTTTAAATCGACTCAATAGTTTTACCGATCACATTTTTGACACGAGCCGACAAACAGGATAAAATTTTTTGTCTAATTGTAAAAAGCTATATAATATTGTAAAAAGCTAACTAAGCGTTTTATTTAGGTACATAATATTTGAATATCTGTTTTTTTTCTAAGAATTTAGTTCTTGTCGGAGAATAGTAATTTCCAAATTGTTATAAGGAATGTTGTTTCGTGAATTTTTCATTTATTTTTAGTGTTTACCAACACCCAGCGATTTAAATTGTTTATATCATAATATGATGTCATGAACTAACTTTGAATTAATGAAACAAGGCAGGTAGGTATGGACAAGATATTTGTAATACAACGGGCAAAAATTAAAACTATTTTACATCGGTTATATGATCTGTACTTCTGTAGATTAGCAGGTACATAATATTTTTACAATACGATACCTACTTACTACGATGTTTTCTTGTGGAACTGTTATTAATTATTATTTAATATGTTAAGTTCTGTTCTATTACAATCTCAAGCCCTTCTCAAATATTTCAATGTCAATAACCTAGATAAGGAAATAAATTGTTTTATAACGTATAAAACAATATAACCCGTCCAAATTCGGCCGAAACAAATTATGTAACGTTTATCACCATCCACCTGATAACAACGTGACATACCTTTTATCTAATAATAAGTCACTAACTTTTACGATGTCATTGAGTTTACGACGCCCCTTTAAGAAGTACACCTGTATCCCGAGACGTACAAAAAGCGTCCTTGGGACTATTGTTGTTTCGAGGGTTTGCGCGCCAAGTGACTGCCAAAATCGGCGCACGCCGCGATGCGCGGGAAACCAAGCGTCAGTCGTACTCGGTCGGCAAGAACGCGCGCACGCCACGCCGGCTTTTAGGTTAGGTTTGGCGCGGTTTTGCTAGCCAGGTGCTCTCGCCGCCCCCGCGCTCCCCTTCTACCTGACAGCTGTTTTCTCTCGGGAGATTATTAGTCAGATGTTTCTCTGAACCAGTCGGAGCTCACCTGACGTTCAAGCATGGCTGCTAACGGACGAACACCGAAGCAAAGGAGGTTGGAAATAGCAGCAGGGATGGCTTTGAGAAACACGAATACGCCTAGAAGGAGACGCGGCAGCTGTAAATGTTTATTTGGAGCTCCGGATAGGGATGAAACGCGCCGTTTGATGGCGGAACAGTACGCCAGGGATAGGAAGCGCTTCATACGGAGGTTTAACTTCGACATTGAGACTGAGTGTGCGTACAATCCGACGAAATTAGATTCACCAGTGAAATTCAGTGGAGATAGTAAAGAAAATGGTAGCCCAAGGACTGGTGTGGAGGCGCTAGCTTGTGTGGACAATACGGATATACGGCTGGGATCACCTTCGAGGCGCAGCAGTGCGGGCAGCTCACCAAGGACACCCAGAACTCCTAGGACGCCTAAAGCGTCTAGGACTCCGCGAACGCCTAAAACCCCAGCGTCTAGGAGACAGCTGCAAATGACAGGTTAGTTTTTTAGCAATATCTAAAATATGAAACTGCATATTTAACATATCATACAGTTCTTTGTTTGATACATTACCTAATAGATAAAAAAATATGTGATTATAATTGTATATTGTTGCATTTTAATTGAAACAAAGAATTAATACTAAATACATGTTTTTTTACGAGCGATTACGTAATCGGCAAACAAAAAAAAGTATTTAGCTATGAGAAATATTTGCAATACATTAATATTTATGTATCTCCAATAAGGTGTAGGTACATCATATAAAAATCGACATTTACCTAAAAACCGGTTAATATTTATGGCAGTGTGTTATTTCCTTATTCAATGTAGGTTACAAAATTGTAAATTACACCTGCTTTTTACTTTAAATACTTTTTTTACGTATGTCGTTCCATACATCTATACAAATGTCTATAGATTTGTATGTCATATTTATATAGATACTAAGAAGTACCTTTTAAGTTCATGGTCAATCAATACGAAATGTAACTGCAATATGATGCCTTAAATTAAAATCTTTTTTAGTATATATGTTTCAAAAACCATAAGTTTACAAGACAAAAACATTATAATAATTATTTCTCAAATATATAAAATAAACAACACGCAGCTCGTAAATTATATTATTTTCATAATCGAATCAAATCGTAGATTAATTGAGTTAAAACTGTGTAACATGCTAACGATTTTTATAGACCTATCTTATACCAGCATATATGAAATACTATTTAGTATACCATTGCAATAGGGCATATAATCGCGTGCAGCTCCAACAGAATGGGATGCATTTAAAACAAGCCCGTAATAAGTAACGCAAGTCACCATTATCATAAAGACAATCGACTGTCTCGCGGGTCTAAGTTCATTGCATCTTACGGATAACCATATGAATGTTGTTAAATGAATTCTACTAAAGGGAACTATAGATAAAAATTATCTAATGAGAATTATGTGAAGAATTCTATAAGGTACATTCACGTTTAAGAAGCTGAATTTATTTGAATTGTATATTATACTACTTACTATCTATATAGTGTACTAGCGGGCCGCCCCGGTTTCGCCCGTGGTACATATATAGCCACTGAACGAATTTTTCAAATCGGACCAGTAGTTCGTGAGATAAGTGCGTTCAAACAAACAACTCTTCAGCTTTGTAATATTAATATATATAAAATACATAGTTCGCAGTATTGTGAGAAACTGTAATATTAGTTTTTTTGGAAGGGTTTTTGACAAGATGGCCAGACATTCGATTACTAGCCTACCTATATAAATGCCCCCTACATAAATAACCCAGCGAAATACCTAATAAAGAATTTTCTTGATAGATACGTGAGGTTTTCTTGAATTTTTTTCTGTTTAATAACACCGAACGAAAATCAAATTTAGTTGAAAAGCTAATCTTTTTTGAAGTTATATTCCCATAAAATCGAAATTACAATAAAATTTTGTGTACTTCGTACTGACTTAGTAATTTCACTATTAGGTTTTACGTAAGAAAATTAGCACTACTTTTAAACTAACTGTATTTCTATATCTTTTATCTCTTCAATTTATCGTTTGGAACTTAAGAGGACTTTCCACATCCGGTTGCCAACTGTGATTGATTTAATACGGTTGAAACCCGGATTCTAAGGCTTAGTGTTTGACACTTCCATCTTTTTTGCTGTACTATTAAATGTGACTAGGATAGTCGTATTAATAAATAGAGATTTATGTGAGTACAGCCCTAAAATTTGTGTATAGAGGATATTATTTATGTATCACTACATCATAGTATAAAGAAAAGTCGCTTTCTCTGTATGTATGTCCCTATGCTTAACTCTTTAAAACTACGAAACGTATTTTGATGGGGTTTTAATAGATAGAGTGGTTCAAGAGGAAGATTTATATGTATAACATCTTTTCAACTACTCCAAATATAGCGCGTGCGGGTCCGCGGGCAAAAGCTAGTTAATTTATTATCTGCATCTGTAGTATTCAGCTTCTATTTTTCATTTAAAATGTATGTAAGTATGTATCTTATTTATATTTAACTAAGTTTTAGATGGGTATTTATATATATGCAACAACCATTTGATAGCGAAATTATCTACTCATAATTATATCTATAATATGATTAACAATAGGACATTATATTAATTAAATAATCAATTCGTAATTGTTAAACGTAACTTAGTACTCTGTACAATTAAGTATCGTATTCATATCAAATTTTTTCTAAAACAGCTCTTTAAGTACTTTTATTGTCATAACTAGCGGTCCGCCCCGGTTTGCGCGTGGTACATATATAGCTTATAGCCTTCCTCAATATCTAACACTGAATGAATTTTTCAAATCGGATCAATAGTTCCTGAGATTAGTGCGCTCAAACAAACAAACAAGCTCTTCAGCTTTATAATATTAGTATGGAAAAATATCCCCTACTATACATTTTCACGCTAAACGGAATCCCTTTCGATTGTCATTACCTTGTTCATATATGTCCTGGACTGACACATTGGCTTTTTATCCGGGTAATATAAATAATATAACTTCATGCGGGCCGAGACACGTTTTATATTGCAAGCCACGTCGCGGGCAGGAGCTAGTCAATCAACAATGATGTTAGTGTCACAAATAATTTTCGTTTCCTCACATCGATAGGAAGTCGATTTAATCCAATTTTGTAATTGTAATTCAATCCATGGTCCAATCGGGTTCAGTCACCTGTGACGTCATCTAACATCTGCGTTTTCGTGAACCTTAACGCGTTGATATAGAGGCTATATTCGGAGATGAATGATGCCATGTCATTGAGGAGATGGGGCCGATTTATTGGGGTAATGACCTTGATGAAACGTGGCGTAATTATCTATGGTGTTTTTTGACTGTCCAAGGTGTACTGTGAGATAGAAATATATCCTAATAATCTTACATGTCCTATCTTACTTATACGAAAGTTTGTGAGGATAGATAGATGAATGTTTGTTGCTCTTTCACGGAAAAACCACTGAACGGATTTTGATGATACTTGCCAGTGGTGTAGTTTATGTACCAGAATAACACGTGAGCTGATATGATGTGAGATGTACTTTGCTTTCTGCTCGTATATTATATTGACGAGATAGATATCCAAGTTATTTGAAGTACTATACAAAACGGAATAAATTATAAAAATGTTAAACATTAAGATATTTTTTAAGTGGATAATTAAAGTTCAATAGGTACCTAAATAAAAAGGTATGATCTTATAAATTAGAAAAAGTTATATTGTTTATTGTTTATCAATACACATTTTTTGATTAATGTATGAAATATGGTAAAATTATGTCTAAGTTTAATAAAAGATTTACCTAATTAAGTACGTCATATCTTTATCAATTGTTAAATCACAATTAACACATAAAACAATCGATATAAAGTCTTATTATTTGCAAATAACATAAAACAAGCAATTAAAAAATCGAGAAGAATATTTTAATTGATGAAATATTATAATTAACACGTCGCTTTATAGTGTGTTAATTACTAAACTAACTGTATAATATACACGTTTTTCCATTAATTTTATTGAAATATTTGTACTTATGAACATATTATTAATGGGTCTATTACCATAGGATAGTGGTTAAAACGCCTTAATAGCACCCCTTGTACTATTCCAAGGATTTTGTTAAGGGATACTAGAAAATTCATTGTAAATAAAAATAATGAATGAATGAATGACTCTTTATTGTACACAAAATGAAATAATACAAAGTACAGAATAAAAATACGAATTGCGCAATAGGCGACTTTATGGCTACAGAACCATCTCTTCCAGGCAACCAAAACAAAAAAACAATAGGTAGAGAGATAGATGGTTGGTGTATACATTAGATATACGTTTAATTAATATAAAAAAGTGTATCAATTATATAATACATAGATATAGTTAGTAATGTCGAAGAAACTGCGAATTTTTAATTTCATTTATTTCCTGAGATTAGAGCGTTAAAACAAACTAACGCGTTACATTATTTCTTAATAATTGATGAATGACATTCAAATTCATTCTTAAATAAAATTACTCGAAATTACAAAAAATCCATCGACACACTTCACGCTTAAATCGAAAAAATAAAACAATAAAAAACACACCACCACTCTTTCCAGCACAGTCGGATAGAAATTCCAAACATTTTATTTATTTACCTATCATACGCGTTATCAGCTTCGCAAGCATTTACTTTGCACCAAATATTTATAGAGCTTATCAATATTACTGACCTTAATATGATCTAGACATCGCGACGTCAAATGCACTAGCGCTCCTTCATATCCTAGTTACAAAAAGACATGATATATGACTGATAAAAAAATAATAGTTTAGAAAAACTAAAAACACGCTTTTTATAGAAAACCAAACAAAATGTCATCAAATTGCTGTATTGTCTTTGATAAGTTTTAATGATATCTGGCTGTTGAGTGTGAGGCTGTGAGACAAAATCGCGGCAAAGAAGTCGTTTACACCTACGGGTACGGACGTACCCGTAGGAATATCGGGATAAAAAGTATAATATATGTTATTCCACTTGTCCAGCTGTCTACGTACCAAATTTCATTGCAATCGGTTCGGTAGTTTTTCGGTAGTTTTGCGTGAAAGAGCAACAAACACACACACTTACAAACTTTCGCATTTATAATATTAGTAGGATTCTTTTTATCTTTAATCTTTAATTCTATATACTTCTACACAGCATTTAAAAACCTACTTTATCAAATGGCTAATTTCTTCTACATTTTGTGTTAATTTTGAACCCGGGTACGGCTGCCTAGTAGGTAGGTACATAATCATTTGTAAGTTTACAGCAAAACCTAAGGGCACACTTGTTAATATCAAATATGATTTAAGTAAACACTATCGACAAACAAGATAACAAACAAACAGACATCGCCGTGGGTGTGCCTACTTGACATATATTGCTAAATTGGTAACACAAGATGCGCATGCGACTGCGCACGCATAAAATGGTGATTTTTATTTATTTTTGATAGACAAATAAATTTCATATCTAATGATAATGATGATGATGATGATGAATGGTCAGTATAATGTTAGTTTGGCCCTGATCCACTTGAATATTATAAAGGTCCTGATGAAAATTTGTATGAGAAAAATCTATATAAGGTACCTTAAATGTATATACCTAGCCTACTACTTTAATGTGACTCTGCAAAATAAAAATATACACACAGACACCAGTTAGCATTAAGTATTTGTACCTATTTGAAAATACAATAAAAACATCCAACCAAGGAATTGCGTAACAAATACCTACCTTAATAACGTTTTGTTTTCAAATACCTCAACGAATATGGTGTGTTCTGAGTCATTAGCAGGTTCGATTCCGCACGTGAGTCACAGGTTATGTCATCAGCAAGTACTGACATGTCCGAAATCGAACCGATGACCCGCACGAATAGCAAACCTCAAAAGACATGGGTTTAATCTAAAATTACCGACTAATGTACATTTTTCAAGACATTAAACCGTCTCTAAATCTCACCTTTATTAACCACTAGCTTTCCGCCCGCGGCTTCGCCCGCGTGGAATTCGGTTATCTTCTACCATTTCTTTCGCCTTCTACCATTTTTTTTCGCGATAAAAATTATCCTATGTCCTTTCCCAAGTTCAGTTCTACCTTCATACCAAATTACAAAAAAAATGGTTCAGTGGCTTAGGCGTGAAAGAGAAACAGACAGACAGACAGACAGTTACTTTTCATTTATATTAGTAGGGATTCGCAAGTTTTTCCGGATAGTTCAAATAATATAGCTCTATAAAATAACATTAATATTCTAAGAAGAGAGCCAAAGATTTTTTAATTTTCGTCTTACTTTCGTTACCTAACCATCTTTGAAGCATTCCTAGATGCAGGCTGCTGTGAAAAATCCATACTACTATATTATTACATGCCATTGTTAAACATATGTTAAAATTGTACGAGCATACGCACAATGCGAAACCTTACAAGTTTAAATGATTTTCTGACAATCGAAAGATTCAAAGATTTAATTTCCTTTGTTAAGCTTCTCGATCCTTTCATCTCGTCTCCACAACAATAGAATTGAATGTAGTATTTTAATGTACAATGTTTTTTTTAATATCTCTTTTTTAATTTTTCCTGATTTGACTTAGCCGTGAGAGACGGGTAGTCATCACTAGATAGTATAAAACAGTCGCTTTTCACCGTCTTATGTATCTTTATAATTACGCAACAGATTTTGATAATTTTTTTATTGATTTATTGATTGATTCAAGAGGAAGGTTTATATGTAAAATACGTGCATACTTGCACCCGTGCGAAGTCAGGGCGGGTTGATAATGAATTAATAAAACAATTAGATTTAACTTTAATTAATGTTGAATTGTTAAACAATAGTAAGTACTTTCGGATGCTTAGGATTACAATTTCACGTTAACTTTAGAGAATGAGTGAAACCGTGTGATTGAATAAGTAGATCTGTATATTTATTATTTCTTTTCATACTTAATTATAAATCAAGTAACAATATTGAATTTTACTATACAAACAGCTGTAACAACAGCAATACCCCTAGTATTTTTATTTTATTAGTATTACTGTTATGTGGTATCCATTGTACAACTATATTGTATATTATACTAGCCGCTCATACGGCTTCGCTCGGGTTTTGGTAAAAACCAAAATACCCTGTGACATTCACATATAACGTGACTTCCTAGTGGTCAAGTAATTATTTAAATCGGTTCAGTAGATCCAGAGATTAAGCCTACAACGTCACAGATTCATAAACTACTTCATAATATTCGTATAGATATTGTCGTCTATCTTGTAGTGTGGTAATTTGAAATTTCTTTCAACTTCAATACATAAGCTAACATGTTCTATCACGTAATTATGGTGGTATGATGCCATCTAAGAGCAACGACCTATCACTTTTTAATGCTGTAGATACAAGTGTTTTTATGTTCGGTAGTCGGGAGATATAAAAGTCGACGTAATATAATCCTGTGAGTCAGTGATTTTTTTTTTGTTGTTTATTAATAATATTGATAAGACCATTTCAAGTCCATGAGTTTTAATTAATAATGAAATTTAAAAATTTATATTATTTCTTTTACACTCGTTATTTACTATTTGAAAGAGACGTATTTTAAGATAGAGGAATGAATGGAAAAGCTTCCTCCGACCGAAAACTATTTAATTATGTACTTAAATTCAAAATTAATTCAAAATACGATAAAATTTTTGAACCAACTGACTTGACCAGTCAATATATACTCCAAAAGTAACAAGAATACATATATAAGTACATGATAGAGACCAGAAATACCATTTAACATACATATGAATAAAAATAAAGCGACGTCCATTTGTTATTTATTACACGGAATATCCTTGAAACAGACATGGCAACTTAAAATAGGTCTACGAAAGAATAATTTTTTTAAATTCCGTTGTTCCTTCGAGCGAAACGAACCAAGGAGCGTGTCGGTGGGAAGCCGGGCTACCGTACCCTATGGGAGAATACTAATGCTCTCCTCTCATTGGTTGTTCTGATAGAATTCTTCGCTTCATGGAGTTTACGTTATTTTAAATTTTCCTAAGCGTTTGTACAAGAGAAGCAGTAGATGGCCTACAATAATTTCGACTTCAATTTTCGAAATTGGAATAGACAGCGAAAGCTTTAAAATTATTGAAGATCGGAATGCTGGCCAATTGCCAATTTTAAACGTTGCAGTGGACATTTCATTTCTAATTCTGAATTTTTGAATACCGAATGTGTTCGTGTTTACGCTGCTGAAATTACGCACTCGGTTTAAAAACAAAAGAATTCACGTGTTCGAATTTTAAATTTCCGACGCGTTCCATGTTAGCGGGACCTCAATCAATTTTAGTGAACACGGAACGAATTTCGTGAAAGCGCTTACGCTTAAGAATGATCTCACGCCACCAAAAAACTTGGGTAATGACAAGAATCTTAATGTGCATGTTCGAGTGAATTATTAGTGCAATTTAGTAATCGTACATGACACATTGATTGATTTGTATGACGTCTTATTTATTTATTAAGTACTGTCACAATTTATTAGGCCGCCTTTTACAAATTCTTGAATACTAAGATTTCTCTTGAATGTATCTCATTCGCTGTATAGATGAATAGGTGACAGGTCTGCCTATTATTTCATGACTGATGAGAAGCTGTCAAGGGAGGGACTGTAATGAAAATTCAATGTCATCCGAACGATGTATACGAGGGCTTTAGTCAAGTTTAGAACGCATTGTACCGTGTGGATGGAACATAAATGTAATTCGAATTTTAAATCTTTTGTTTTAAATGGCATGACGCTGACTAACGTGACATTTCGCTCTACATAATATGACAGGCTGTCAAGCGTGAATGTCTGTCAAGTTTAATAGGAATGAGTGATATTAGATTTAACAATTAAATTCGTCATTCACTTAAAGCTAGTATCGTGCACGGTGCAGCAATCTATGGTGCAAAATGACCTGATGACATGAATGAATGATGATTTCAAGTTTAATTTCTACACAGATTACAAAAATATATTTTTAAATATTCGAATTTCGAATAAGAGGAGCCTGTTTGTTCTGATACAAAACGGTGGTATTCTAAAATTAAACATTTCCACAGACCACAAATATGGAGTATGGAAAATCGGTTCAACGACCGACCGCGTTTATACTTTATACAAGGAGTTCCTTATTTCATGCGATAACATATCGTATCGGAAAACTGTTCCACTGACAGTTTTCCAAACTAGAATTGTCAACATAATCAAAAATTATTCGATGAAATTTAGAAAAAAACTGTCATGAAGAAAGCGACTCGGTAAATATAATCCGAAGACGTAATAATTGTTTTGTAAATTGAACAAGATTATGCTAAAAAATTACAATTAATATCGGCTTAATTTAAGTTAAGGGCATTATATGGTTTAATTTGATTTAAGTTAAGGACATTATGGTTTACAAATATAACGTGAGATCTTTATATACGAAATAATATATTATTAATAAACTGAGCTATAACAAATGTTCATATATTAGGAAAAATAATTTTTAAAGAATTAAAACTTTTTGTCACTGTTGAAAAAAAAAAACCATAAGGCACTAGAAGGTAGTGTTTGTTTATTACACGTGTAAGGGGTTAAATAATAATACTATTTATAATCTGTATATTCAAATATCGAATATTGTTATTTAAAAATATTCATTTGGTATCTGCTTAGCATAATACGACACATGCTCTGGCCAAATACGAGAAACACGGGTTGTTCACCTTAACGGTGCCTAGTAAACAAACGTATACATCACTATCTTGCGACTTTGTTTGTGAAACACTAATTTTTCGCATGTTTGTATGTATGGGATATTGGAGTATAGAATATACTTCTAGAGTGTGGTTTTTTTAATTTTTTTTTTAGGTTGACGTTTACTAGCTTAGTAAGTGTTTATGAGTATTATTACATAAGACATGTTTATTTCCTGGTTATATTATTGTAATTAATAATATCCGAGAAGGTTTCATAAAATTTTTCATAACGTATTTTTTAAAGTAAATCACACATCAAAGTTATAAATTTCTGTTCACCCGTACTACAAAGTCTATGTCACTCAGTTAAGAAGTAGTTTTTTGTTACAAACATACAAAAATCCAAAAGTTTCCTCTTCAAAATATTAATATAGTTAATAATGATTTCGTATCTTTACAGTCAAGTAAGGCTAAGATGTCCAAAGGTAGAATTAACCACCATCAGCAACCGGACCTCAGCTCCTCTCGATTATAACCACTGTACCAAAAAGCTTAATTCTATATGATCCAATCCAAATTAAACCACAGCCGAATGCATTGCAATTTACATATCTTAAACGGTGATTTATTTATTTAAATGTTGAAACGTATCCCACACCCGGCTCGAAGGACCATAAAATTGGACACAGGTAAAAGGAAAAAGTTTAATCTTGTTAAATAAGAATCCGCGCGGACGCGGCCAAGCGAGAGTCGGGTGTTTACAATTTTTAATTATTTAAATTTGTCATGCGTCATTTTCAATTAGGTTCGTAAAAAAACGTGTTTTTTTTTTCTAGTTATGACATGATTTTTATTGAGTACCTACTGTGTTTTTATTTGTTCTGTTTTTAGTTCGTAGTACCGTGATATCTATACTAATATTATAGCTGCAGAGTTTGTTTGAACGCACTAATCTCAAGAACTACTGGTCCGTTTTGAAAAATTGTTTCAATTTTAGATAGCCCATATATTGAGGAAGGCTTTAGGCCATGTACCACCGGCGACGCTGGGGCGGACCGCTAGTATTCAATAACCATTGTATATATTAAATGAAGGTTCTGAAATTAATGACTACCTTTTTATCCCGATATACTTACGGGATACGGACTTACGCGCGTGATACCGCGAGCCACAGCTAGTCTTTTTATAACAATTCTTGGAAATCCTGTATTTATTCCAGATATAATCATCGAATTCCTAATTGCATCTAGTCCCACTGAAATATGCTAAATACCTGCCATGCCTGTATCCCTAAAAATTATCAAGAAATTTGACTTCTGGCAACAAATTATTTAAATATGTGCGTGCCACTGCTCCCATAACGTTCAATAAGTTATTCGATTGATAAATATTTATAAGAAAACAATCAAGATATTATAGAAAGCTTAAAATTCCTTGAATGGTACGATGTTTATTATCATCAAACTATATAATTTATCTTATTCATGTCTTTAAGATATTAAAATGCTATTTGACATATTGTAAGTTTAACCACAGATAACATAATACTATATAGTAGGTGTTATATAATAATTAATCCTAATATTATGGACGCGAAAGTTTGTAAATATGAATGTATGTATGGATGTTTGTCAGTCTTTCATAACATCCTATCGTATGTATATGAAATTTGGTACAGAGATAGGTTACAGTCTGGATCTATGTGCTAAGGCTACTGTTACGAGTACCACACGAATGACGCCGCGGGTTACAGCTGTATGTATAACTGTCAATAATATAAAATTATTATACAAAGTAATTGAAAGGGCTGGTTACTAAACCTTGTATTTTATATCTATACTGAAAATATGATGCTGAAGAGTTTGTTTGATCGCGCTAATCTCAGGAACGACAGTACCAATTTAAAACGTTCTTTCACTGTTGGACTTATTCGTGATCCCTGAGGTAATAGGTTATATTAGTACTACGGGCGAAGACAGGGCGGATCGCTAGTTAATTGTTAATTTAAAGTGTTTTATCCCCAGGAAAAGGGGAGTGCTATGACAACGTTTTGCCATTAAAATTTGATGTCAAATGTAAAATTTATTAATCATCTTATTTTTATATTTGAAAATAAAACTAAATAAAAGACATTTCGTAAAATCACGATGTATCACTAGACCCAACAAGTCTAGAAACAGGAATACCAAGTCTAGTCTAGTCTAGATTCTATTTCCAGCCATTTATTATGTTTAACTTTAAATGAGCTGTTATTTCTTGAGATTTATATTCATAGAGGTTAACAAACCTCGCGAGTGATACGTTAAGGAAAGTCGTATTTAATTAAATTAAGCACTAATTAGCATAAAATTATAGATAACGATAAGAATTAAGGTTCAAGTCTAAATAAGTAATTTTTATGGTAAAATTCACTTGATTTTAGTGAAATATTTTTCGAACTGTGTACCATAAAATGGATAAACATATATCTACAAATAAATACATATTCTCTAAAAACATCGCCTTCCTACTGTCGCAGTTGGGTACTAAAAGTAATCTCGGTTAATTAAATCCGTCAACTATCCGCCAGTAAGTCTCGTATTTGAATAATTGTAACCGGTCATGATATTAGCCGGAATAAACATACAGATAGGTATTTTAATTATCATTTATTTTTATTTTTCGTACATAATAATCCCTTTAATACATATAGTTTAGGTAGTTTATGTATAGAACATAAACTACCTTTAAATAAAATCCATAATTTATCTTTGATTCCAAAAAAAGTATACAGTCATTTCTACAAAGATATCATTAACAGACAGTTACATCAACTCTAACTCCGCATTATTTCTCAGAAGGTTACTGGTTCGATTCCAACGAAATACATTGATTACTCCAATTGTAATAGCTATTTTATCATGTTGTGATTCGAGGAATGTTTCTTTTAGGAATTTTTACTTGAAAACAATGAGACAATAAATACTACTGATATAAGTCACTTTTATGTATGAATGTTTGTTCCTCAGTCATATATGATGGGTGTGTTCATTTTGATGTTATTACCGACACATAGATAACTTGGACTATCGTACCAAGAGAACGTACTCCGCTTCAATTAATTTTCTACTTGGCCGGCCAAGGTGGGATGGGTGAAATATTTACAATTGTCGTACAAATGAAAAAATATATATTACAAAACTAACTCATTAATAGACAAATTATTTAATAAATATATAATTTGTATAGAATTGTTGAATAGTTTTCTTAGAATGTCGCGCCAGTATTATTTTTCTTTGAAATAACTTTGTTGTATTTTTATTAAAAATATTCGACAAGTCATTCATAAAAGTATGCCATTTATTTTTCGGTCTAAGATACTGTGTATAACTTCATAAAATCCCATACAATTAAAACCCATCTCAGTTACACCGCACTCAAGCGATTACCATATACACAAAAGAGAAACAAAAAAAAAAACGAAAAAAAAGCGCGCCAAATCATAACTTTCCAGGAACGTATTACAATATTTACCATCCGTAACAGAGTAAAAAACCACATATAGCATTGTCGTTGTTAAAAATAAAAATAAAAATCGACCAACAAAGTAACGCGTAACTCAGGTAGCGGGGTTCAATAAATACACCTTATTTTTTGTTCTTTTTTTTTTCAATATGTCAGACGGGCCGCGAAACAAGTTCTATCGCCGTCTCTTTCTGACGCTTAGATGGTTTTTTTTTTAATTAAAAGTGACGTTAGCTGCAATGATTTAGTATTAATCGAACGTTGACTTGTTTCGACATTTTTATTTGACTGTATGTATTTTTTGCATATAGCTTTTATTTATGTTTTCAATATATGTGCATACATATATTATATGTATAAATGAGGCGATAATGTAAACGTATTGTTACGGATTATATGTAATATGATACTTCCAACGATTGGTCAACAATAATTTTATAGAAATAAAAATACCAAAAAAAAAGAAAAGTCATGAACTCGAATCTCAAATATTATCATTACGGGTATAGTGGCAATAATTATTCTATTAAGTAAAGCTTTTTCCCTTGATTACAAAAAAGTATGTAAAATAAAAAATATAGTCTTATTGCGTTATTATGCTGTAAAAAAATCCTTTCATATATTTTTTAATATAATGAGGCCATTGTATTCCCATCGAGTTTGCTTCAAGAGCTCATAGAAGTAATACAACAATATTACGCAAAATCTCTTGTCTCATATAACAGTATTCATATTACAAAAGGCGCGTTTAATAAAAATTTCAAAACCTATTTTAAAACGTAACTCGAAGGCTTTAAGATTTACTTTCCAATGTAAATACTTACCGATTGACATCTTATCTTATACACAGCTTATATCTGATTCACACGTACGAATATTGAAATACATTGTAATATTTCACTTAGTATTTCATGTACGCAGGCGTGTGTGTTGAATATACGATGGTTAAATTCATACCAATGGAAAACAATGTGAAATTGCATAAAAATAATGGACATTTGTTGCGTTGTTTTTGTTTCAATAGAGCTGAGGGTAGTTTGATTTATTTCGAGTGTAAATTCGAACCCAACACTAGAAAATAATATAAATATAAAAAGACTAGTGCGCCCCGCGGTTTCACCCGCGTAAGTCTATATCCCGTTGGAATTTCCGGCTAAAAGTTGCCTATATGTTATTCCAGTTGTCCAGCTGTCTACGTACCAAATTTCATTACAATCGGTTCAGTAGTTTTTGCGTGAAAGAGCAACAAACACACACACATCCTTACTAACTTTCGCATTTATAACATTAGTAGGATTAGTAGGATTTATTTTGTTTGGTTATAAATTATATAATACCTTGTTTGGTTATAAATTACATTCTGGATTAGTTAGTAGTGTGTGATGTTTTTAAATGTTATATATTATGTTAAGTACAAATAATGTTCTTAGAACATTCGCGAATAAATCTGTGCGGTTAATACCTAGAAGCATCATTAGATATCATAAATTTTGAAAATAATTTCGGCAATTAGTCTATATAAGACGCTTTTTTAATACAAAAATTCATAAAATTAAAGTATGCTTCCCCGAAATATCGGTCATTAAGTTTTATTGTTAACGACACACGAATGTTCCGATCAGCAATTAATTTTAATACATTGGTATTTTAAGTTCACGATACAACAACTGAATCCTAGAATTCAAAGTCCATTGACTTTTAGATGCAGGAGTGTGTTTGACCTGTCTGACTAGAAACTGTTATGTGTTTGTATTTGTATAATTATTAATGAAATAATAATGAATTATGAAAATAATGTAATAAAAAGGTTTCAAGTTTAAATTATAATATGATTTACATATATTTGTTATTTATTATCTATAAGATATTTATTAAAAAAACACTTAATGCAATTTATATTTCAATTACATTCTACTTACAACAATATTATTATATGTATCCTAGGGAAGGATCAGGTCCTCTTAACACCTTACCTAGCAAGAGGGCCTGAGCCACAATCCACTGTTACAATAATGTAAAACCTAAATAAAATAAAGATTCATTATTATTTATAATAAAAATTGTATAATATTACAATTTGATTAAAGCAATTTAATTATAATTATATTTATTTTATTTCATAGAGTCAATTTGATATAGATTTTATTTAATTATGTAATATTAGATAATAATGCTGCTTTTCCCTATCTACTTCCCATCCCTCATATTAATTTCTCTCGGTACAACGGGTTGTCTGGAAGAAATTGCTATAAGCGCTATTTAGCGATAAGACCGCCATTTGTGATAATGTAACCTAGGTTAATTTATCAAATTTATCCATGGCAATAAAGCAAAGATAAATAATAATAATTTATATTTCTATTTCTTTCAGATTATTGGACGTTACGGAAGCACTCGGATCCGGCATCAGACAAAGAGAACTAGTTGAAAATAAAACCTCTAAATTATTTAAGAGAAAGATATAAATATTTAATAAGATTTGTATAAAAATAAATTTAGAATATAGTTGAAAAATTTACTAAAAAATAACTAAATTTTATCAGAGGCTTTTGGCAATTTTAGAGCGATCAATGTATTTGTAATATAAGGCCCACACCCCATACGGGGACGAAATTTGAAGTTGTATGATTTAGTTAATGTTTTTATCAAATGATCTCTACATAAAGTTGTTATTATAAATCGTTATTTAAAAAACATTCGAGCCCTAGACCTTTTAAAGACCCTTTTTATGGGATACTTGTCTTTTTGTATGAAATAAATGCACTTAATATTATGTTTATTTATTATCTATAAAGACTATAAACGTGTTGAACATACGAATGGATAATTGAAAAAAGAATGTCATTTTGTTCATTTTCAACGGATATCAAATAGTAGGTTCTCAATTATACTTATTATTGCGTTTGTTACCTCAGAGCTTTCGACTGGCTGAACTGATTTTGATGATTATTTTTTTGTGAAAGCCCATACATGTCCCATTTATGTCCAGATCTAGTTTTGACTGTTTGAAGGCGATTAAGCATTTTATATACACATAGCCCATCCGGCGAAGGTGGCTTACAGGAGGCCTGAGTCCCAGCAGTGGGAACATATATGGGCTGATGATGATGGTAAAGATATTTGTATGTAATTGATTATGTTAAAGTAACTAAGCCATCCAATAACATATACCTATAACTGCTTGTTATTGTTCAATAAATTGAAAACTATATATAAGACACTTATGTAGAATCTAGTCTATGATCTCTGCAATATGCTCGCTTATTTCAAGCGAGAACTTCCTACCAATCTGTCCTTAAGTTGTTTTAAGTTATTCGGTACAAAGTGCATAAACAGACTTGAGCAAATTATATTAACTTACAAGCCATATCTTGATATTCTTAGTAAGTCATTAAAAATATGAAGGTCACTGAAACCTTTGGGAATAATTTATATATCAGCATTTATTTCGATTCTATAAGATATTTCAATCGAGACACTATATGAAATCATTCATATAAATAATCATTTTCTCATATATATTCGGGAAATTCTTTGGTTGTTAGTTTAAAAAATATATATATTCAGTTTTTTTGTATATTACCCAATTTCTTCGGTAAAAATTTAATTGCAAATTTCGTAAATAACCTTTTCAATCAGAAAGGGCTTTGTGAACAAGGTACGTAAGCGTGGTGGTTTAAAACAGTCAAAATAACATGATATTTTCGTGTATTTGATTTTACGCGAGTATTATACATTTAGAATTAAAGAGTTTTTAACGGATTTTAAACGCGATTTATTCATTATATTAGTTAGTTAGGAGAGAGTTTCTCTCCGTGACCACCCTCGCTGTAAAGTGTCCGAAACGTCGGTTTAATAATTAAATAAATAAATCACGTTTAAAATCCGTTAAAGTCTTTAATTCTAACAATAACATGCATCAGACGAGTAAAAGAGCATCTATAATAAATATGTACTTAAAACACATTTTAAATATATACATGAGATTCTTTTCTAGAAAAATGGATTACTATAATATCACTAATAGTAATAGCGCTAATGGTGCTGTTACGAATATATATATTTACCGAGTTATATTTAAAGTAGCAATATAAATATAATTCCATTTATAGAACATTTGAAGCCTTAAGAAGAAAACAATTACCTTGTATTAAGATATTTTACGATTGTAATGTTAAAATATCTTAATTAATAAGATTTTCTTCTATTTATTGATTACTAGCGTTTGAACCGCGTTGTCAAAGGAAAGCTATCTTATGTTCTTCCTTGGGTATCAAACTATATGTAGCAAATCACATCCAAATCTGTTGAGTGGTTTACGCGTAAAGCGACAGACAGATCTACTTTCGCATTTCCAATATTAGTAAGAATATATCATGAAACCCTAGATTTACTGTATCAAATATCATACAAATATAATATTACTATTTCTATTCAACTGTAAAACTCATGATTCTTTGACCGGCTTTCAAGAAAAGGGTTTACAACGTCATGTTTCATCAATTCCATTGTCAGTCATATAAGTTTGTAAAAGATGATATTGTAACATCCCATGGAAACTCTTTCTAGAAGAATAAATTACAAATGTCGAATATCTAAGTAGCGCGAAAATCAGCATTTGTAAGAAGTTCATATAAATATAAAAAGGTGTTTTAAAGTGCATTGTACTGTAAAACCATATATATTAAGTTTTAGATTAGGAATGTTGTTATAATACTTTAATACGCTTTTAAATTAAATTAATTATAATATTATTTCTTTGTTTTATTATATACCCATTTTCCTTTGATTTTGGTCTTAGTAATATGATCGTTAATCGCTAAAATTATAAAGGTGTAAGAAATAAATATCAGGATTGAGGTAAAAAGTTTGTTTTAACAGTATAGGCCTACTTGAATTCATTAATAACATAATCATAAATTTATTCTCGTTGTACAAATTTTTATCCCCCCCATTTTATCCTTTTTGGGATAGAATTTGCCAAAATCCTTTTTTTAGCGGATGACTCCCTGATAGAGACTATCTACATGTTAAATTTCATCTCCATCGGTCCAGTACTTTAGGCGGGAGTTGTTAGATCCGTCGGTCACCTTTGCGTTTTGCAATAATATTAAGATTGGAGTATACAGCTTAATGAGCTCAAGGGAATAAAATTAAATTATTGCAAATTGCAAAAGAAAACTGGAAATAGCGATCAGCTCCTATGCGAACCAAGTTGTGGGCAAAGCTATCATCTGATAATATAAGTTTGTACAAAAACACATTAAATATAAAATTTTAACGTTTCGGAGGTTTGATTTCCTAAGACCCCTGGATACAATACGTAAATAAAACAGATTTTTATATCTGAAAACACAATGACATGAAAGATTAACTACCGTAACATAAGTACTAAAAACCTTATAAAGATTTACATTCCATAGATTACAATCCACTTACACACATTAATACCTCATAAGGCAATAAGGCCTCAAAATGTTGCTCATCAAAAATCCTTTATCCAGAAATAATAAAAGGTTGAATGTTGACTCATCCGGGAGTCGCCTGTGACTAATACGACGAGATATTTATCAATACAATGGGAATTTCTCATTTACCGTTCGGAGATATCAACCCGTTTTTTATGGTGTTTAATTTTTTATGTTACTGTAAAATTTGGGGAAACCTTTTAAGAATTGTGTACATAAAAGTTGCAAGGAAATGTAATATTATATTTTCTATAATAATAATTTGATATTATTTTAATAAATGCATACTTTCAAATGTTATTACAAAACATATTTATTAAACCCTTACAAATAAACTTTAAACGAATGCCCGAATCTGCCAAATAAAATATCACACCAGTGTCGTAAATTCAAGTATCATGGATAAATCAATGTAATATAAAAAATGAAACCCTCTTTTTTTGAATTTTAAAACACATGAGCACGGAGCATAAAATATTCCATTTGCAAAAATTTCAAGAATTAACTATAGCACAACTATTTTGTTTACAAATTTTGTTATATTCTAGTATTGACAGACAACTAGCTGCGCCCCGCAGTTTCACCCGCGTAAGTCCTGTAGGAATATCGGGATAAAAAGTTGCCTATACGTTATTCCAGTTGTCCAGCTGTCATGTACCAAATTTCATTGCAATCGGTTCAGTAGTTTAAGCGTGAAAGAGCAACAACATCCTTACAAACTTTCGCATTTATAATATTAGTAGGTTATTTATTAATATAGTAGGACTAGTAGGATAATAGGATTAAGATCGACGTCTTCATTTTAAGAAAGTGTAAGGCGCACAGAATTTTACATTCTTTATTTCATTTTGGTTTTATCTCTAGAAGAATAATTAAAAAAAGAAGAGAAAGATTAGGTACTATCCATCATTTCACTGTTTTAAATCTTAAAGTATACGCTATATTCACAAACAGCTTTATGTAGACTAATATTCTGGTTAAACGTTTGGAATCTCAATGGTAGGATTTCTGACTAAAATATACTTAGTAGTGTAAACCAATAATATGGTTTCAACTTTTTTTTTTCATATATAAGATCATGTATTCATAAATGATTTCATATAAACTTCTTTTCTTTTAAAACGGTTGTGAAGAAGTGAAGTAGGTTGAATTCTTCGATCCTTTGGAAATTGTCATAGCACAAAAGGATAGCGTCTTATCTTCGCCTTTAAAAGTGTTTCGAGGATGGTACGTGAAATTATAATTTTTATTGTATTCTAATTGTTCAATATAAAAAAAACATAATAGTGTAAAATTATATAAAAGTAAATATTCACTCGTGATTTATCATAGGCAATTATATCAAAATAAATTAGTCCAGCCTGTGCAAAGGTAAATAAGAAAAACTGTACATATATCATGCAATTAAGTTAGCACGTATCAACTTAGTGAATTACAAAAATTATAGATATTATAAACTATATTGTATATAAAAATGGGAATAAATCTAAAACAACTGCAATCATACTAAAACATAGGCATTTTATGCAGTTATGAAGGTATTAATGAAACGCTTAAAAAATTACTCCCGTTTTCGTGTTGTTTGAAAAGTTTTGCTGCTGTGCTTAAAGACGTCGCTTAGGATAATAGTCTTAGCTCGTAATTCGGTAAAGGCGTTATAATCTAGTATGTGTAATTATCTCTGTATACAAAGAATTAATTTTATATTTCATGGTGTTTTCATTAATTTTTTGAATCACACACATCTTGTGCGTGTGTAATTCGACTTGAAACGAAATATGAATATTTTTGTTTATGCATCAGCTGATGTTTTAATTAATTTATTATATAGAAATAAATAATAAAAGGCTATATTATTATGATAAAATATGAAGATAAGCTTTTAGCTTACATGTGTTGTATAATAATATATTGTTATTAATATAAAGCAACCCAACTTAATCAACATCCGTTGTTAGAACAAGATTTTCGTCTTAACAAATTATAACAATGGCGCGTGCCAGATATAATACTTATAATGAACACAATTTTTCATTTTTGTCACAACAAAGCCAAATTAGAGTTCATTTAACTTTTTTACGCAACGTCCACAGAACAAAAAGTTTTTTTTTTATAATCTGTGGGTCGGTCAAAAAGGCGCGTAATTACAAAAGGGTGATATTTCGATGCAGGGCCTCTGTTTTGATTACCTATTGTTGCAAGTTTGTGCATCTGTTGTGGCGATTTTATATGTTGAATAGATTGCAGATGTTTGAGGAGATATTGTGTTTAATAGTTGATTTGGAGGTTATAAATTTTGATAGGGGTGATCTTCACCTTTCGTTTTGTTTCATTGTTAATCTTTTAAGAGTATACTTCGGGTGCTAAGTCAGATATTTTGTTTTTAACATACAGCTTAATATCGATTGCTATAATGTCGATAGTTGATATTGTTGAAAAAAAAAACTTAGTATGTTATTTAATTAATAAATCTTGGTGCTGTGTGCGTCAACTGTAAATATATAATGATCAGTATAAAATTCTCACTCAATTGTCTAAATTATATACATTTCGAAATGAGTTTTACCATTCTATGTTATTTAACCTAGTTATTCGAGCAATCACTACTTTCACTAACGGACATTCATTTTCATTCAATTTGTAACAGTATATTACCTACGGGAAGATTCTCTGTAAAAAATATATGTAGGCATATATTTTTTCATATAGTGACTATTGAAATTTCATTTTTAAAATTGTTGTTATAATCACTTTTTTCAAATAATCGTTCTAATTATGAAATACATAATAGCACAGATAACATAGATTTCAATTTCAACGTTCCTAGCTACGTATTTGACCTTTAAAAACAAGAATGTTTCAAGGATTTTAGCAATATCTGCATATTTTTTTGGAAATTATTTTTGCTTTACATCGCTAGAGGGCGGTAACTTAACTGAGAAATATTAGTTAATCCGCACATGAAAAGGTGGCGGTAGTGTCATCAAATATAAGAAATAAAAAAAAGAGTTTTTATTTTGTTCTTTAATAAATTATTCATGTCTTCATATCATGATAAGAGGAACGTAAATAAAAAATAATTCGGCGGTTTTTAAATACATAAAGCAAAAACGTGGAACATAATATAGCAATAGAAAATATATAATGAAAACAACATAAAATTAGCGCATCGCGAACGCGCAATAATAATTGTACGAGTAAGTGTATAATATTATACGAGATGTTTGTATTTTCACGAATTCCTATTCACTTTAATCAATAGTTCATTGAATAGTTAAAATCATACAGGAATGTCAGATACAAGTACTCGTGTACGTGTGTAGGTTAATTAGTTTATTATTTGTGTCTCTTTCGACGAAAGATATAGAAACTTTTTACAAATTATTAATCAGATAAAAAAAAGCAATAGTAAACATTTGAGGTATTTCATAGGTATATTTTTACATCGAACCGAAAACCGTCGAAAAGGGCTGGTTATCTGCGGTATGCAAATTCAACGCAACGATGTGGGGGCAAGGGCCGGGGGCAGATGCGTATCTATTGAGGTTAGTTACGTAAAAAAGAAACATTGTATATACTTACGAAATTATTGGAAAATTCGTTATTTAATTTAAATATTCACAATTTATTAAAGTTAAATAATATTATCAGTACGACAGATTCATTAAGCGGATGTTTCACTTTCTTATATCTATTTTCTTGGATCATATAAGTGATTATATATTTGATCCGCTTTAATTTAATAAAAAAATAATATCTCTATATGACATTATCCAAAATTGACACATAGTATAGACATATCATCCAAGATAAATGATATTGTAATATCCCCCTTAGGGTTTCCATTAATTACCGGGATACATGCTTAGGTCACTGGCAAATGTAATAGTCTTTATTTGGTTATAGACATACGGGTTTTATTACGCGATTTCTATTGCGGACTGAAGCATGAATGATATTGATATTGTATAAATTATTTGAAGAAAACGGTTACTGAGTCATTACTTGTCACTGCGTTACCACTGCTCGTATATGTAGAAAAATTTTGAAAGACATGTATAAAAACGGGCAAACATACATACAGCTAAATACAAATAAAAAGTATAAGTGCATACAGCAAACAGCTGTCTGTAACAGCTAAATACTAATAAAAACAATTATATTTCAGTTCAGCAACATTTTATTTCATGTACTTTTAAATCAAACTTGATTTTACTTCAATAAATATCTTTGTATGATCACAGAATATTGTTTTAATTGACTCAAATATACATACATATATTTTTTTTTATGTCATAGCGGGCAATTGAGCTGGTGGTTCGCCTGATGGTAAATGATCACCACCGACCATAAACATTCGCAGAGGCTCAGACCGCAGAGAATAAGCTGCCCGCTTTTAAGGGATAAGGGATAAGGAAAGGATTGTTGACTGGAAAGAAGGAATGGACTGGGAAGAGCGAGGGGAAGGAAATAGGCTTCCGGCTCCCCCACTCGACGTACGAAACACAATAGCAAGCTATTATTTCACGCCGGTTTTCTGTGGTGGTGTGGTACTTCCCCAGTGCAAGCTGGCCAATTCTTGCCGAAGCATTATACACGAACATACAGAGCAAATTTTCATGAGTTGTTCTTGAGTATATTTATTTTTTAATTCAGTTGTTACCAATACTTAAAACGTATAACAATAAATTATGTTATAATCGTTATAACTGTTAGACGACCCTGAGGTCGGATTAACGTTAGGGGTGGTATAAACTCCATTGCATCTTGAGGGTGATTCCAGGTGTCCATTAAATTGGAAAATAGTTAATTTGGAACTACCCCTTGTCTTAAACTTGCAGCGAAGACGATTATAGAGCTTCGAAGATATAGACTAGTTGAAGCGTTCTTATATGGTGATTAAATTGCAAAAAGTTATGTTACCTATGATTAAAATCAAAGAAAAAAGAAGTGTAATCATTTTGACATACTTTCGTTCTGCCCCGGTTTCGCCCATAGTACATATAAAGCTTACCACATCCAAATCCAACAGTGAAAGAAAGTTTGAAATCGCTTTGGTAAATACTAAGATTGGGAAATTTTTTGAAAGAATAGAAAAATTCGATCACGGGGCGTGATTCGAACCCGCGTTTCTTGCCTAACCATAGCAACGCCTAGCTTCTCGGCCACCCGTGGTCACGGGTTCGAATCCCGCCCCATGATCGAATTTTTTTCTATTCTTTCAAAAAATTTCCTACTTATAAAAGCATTTCAATGCTATAAAACTAAAAATTAAAAATACTAAGATTGTCTCGACAACGTCATAAACGAATAAATTCACAAACTTTGCTACTTTTAATACTTACATTACTATATAACTTTACTATTGATGTGTGAAATATTATTATATATAACTCGTCTATAATTAACATTTCACAATATGTTATAATTAAGACGAAAATGCAGTAGCAGCCTACTACACTTTGTTTTGGATTTTAAAGATCTTTAAAAAAATTTTTCTCAATTAGTAACGTAGTGTTTTTGAATTATGTATAATTTTTTAAATACCACAGGCTTAAATATAATTGTTCTTATTTAACAGGTTATTAAAGATTTATAATATACCAAAGGTTCTCTAAACATTATTAGCTCTTCGTACAGATGTTAATACAACCATAATGTTTACACCTGGCTTCGCTTGCGGTAGTGTACTGTCTTAGATTAAAGATACGTGTAATTATGTGGTTCGTTTTGAGTGGCGTAGAAGGAATTATTTCCTAACTACTGGGCTAACCGAAAAGAGATAAAATCGTTTCTTATTGGATCATCAGTTTGTAAGCATTTTTTGTATATTTGCTAAAAAATAGCTTGATATTGGTGAAGGGTTGTATTATTGTCCCAAAATTTAGCTCTTGGTGTCCAAGTATTATTTAAATTTTTACAAAAGTCGCTCAGAAATAATGTAGCGTTAGTGTAGAAAAAACTGCTTGACATAGATCCAATCCGTTCGGTAGTAATTTAGATTATTCGCAACAAACATCCCAATTATTAAACATTAATATGGATAGATTTCGAAAAGTGAAAATAACATGTATAAAGAAGATTTCAAATACCATATCACCCGCGTGCCACGTCATAATGACATTATTCTAAATTCAAACGAGTGTCCATCTGCCACGCCACCTGGCGGCCGAACGCTGAATTAATTAGGATACTAGGATACGGCGCGTGCGCATCGTTGATGATAATCTACCCGTTTTGTCTTCAAAAATGTAGTATCAAACACGACCGTCTAATTTAATTGGCATTTTTTTATAATTATGTTGGTTTTGAAGAATGTTTAGAAATTGATTTCTTTCAATTTTAAATCTTGATAACATTATGATTAGATTATTGAGTAATGGATACATACGAAACTTACATTAGTGAAAAAATAATAGTGGTAATAAATAATTGTGTGTGTGTCCTTCACTTTTGGGCTAATCCGAAATATGTATGTTCTATCTCGTTTGATGGAAATAAAATTTGCTGTTAAAATTTAAAAAACATTTATGTATAATACAATAGATAGGTAACAGAAAATAATAATCTCGGAATAGCAAAATGAATAAACCTTCTTGCTGCTTCTAATGTTTCTTCGTATTTTTTTTTTTGATCTTAAAAGTATTCGCATTATTTCAATCGAACAAAAACGACCTATTTGTATAAAGTGAATATTTATATTATGTACTTGTTTGCTCTTTTAGTGCGTTTTGGGGCTGTATAAAATGGATAATCTTTTTCTTTATATCAATAAACGATTAAAGCTGAAAATCCACAAATTTCTGACACAGTAAGTGACACCATACGTACCATTATTTCCATAGTATTTCCATTAGTACCTGCTTATTTCCATATTCATCGACGCAGTCAAAGATTGCCCACAAAAAACTCAATTACACCGTCTTAATTGGCATGACATTGCAGCCTATATTTAATGGCCCAGATGGTCGTACGTTTTCTTCAACCCCTAAAACTGATCGTTGGTTTTATTAGTGTAAAATTGTAATTACTGCCTTAACATTTTAACAGGAATACCCTTTGGTTTCGCTATAATGTAATATAATATGAAATAAAGGGCTTTCTGTGTTTTTATTATTTCACATCGCTTCAAAAGATGAGAGGAAAATTTGGTGTTTTACGTAAGCATTCTTTATGCTACAGTATCCCCAAAGTACTGATTTGGACATTATAAGAAACTAGCTGTACAAACTTTCATCCCCTATTAATCAAAATCCTTCTAAGCGAATGCCTACTAATAAATTTGATAAGCAGATAGCCGCTATAATAGCGGCTATCTGCTTATCAAATTTCAGCCCAATCAGTCCAGTAGGGCTGTAAGTTTATAGATCACTATGTCAGTTAGTCACCTTTGAGTTATAAATATTTAGATTCACCGCGGTGTAAATATTTATTATGAATACCCAAAATATTAATATAAACATGTAAACGATTCAACCAAAAAATAATGAAATACCATAAAAACGTATTATTTTTATGACATGATTACCGTCATGAATTTATATTAAATTTATGTGCCTCTGCATCTAATTCACTATATTATTATGTAAATACACTATGATAATGTTCAATTACGAAACAGTAACGCAACAAACAATACATGTACTAGCATTCCGCCCGCGGCTTCGCTCGCTTATTACCCACAACTATGCCATTGAACTTGAACATTTTCTTGGCCGTAAACTGCCTCACGCACTACCATTTCCCAACCTTAATTTTCCTCTCCTTTTTGTTATATCGTCCTCTTTCAATCGGTTTCATTCTTTATAAATATTTTTTATGTTTGAAAATCTATCTGGACTGGTATAGACCAGTCCAGATAGATTTCAAAGTAAGAATATCAAACGTATAACCTTCCATTATACATTTCACCTTCGTCACAGTCTAATTAAAATCCATATCTCTTTATAGCGTGCCTGGGTAAATATAATAATACGCCTAAACGAAATGTTATAAAGAAAAAAATTGTATACTTAAATACTATAAACATTTATCGTTATTTCTCTTCATAAAAACAAAATTGAACGTGCTTTCCGTGCATCTCTCGAAAACACAAAAAAATTGTACGTGTTTAATCGCGATCGATTTGTCTGTTTGTGCATAAATTAAAACTGTCACCAGAGCTCCGGGTACAATAGATAGTTTAATAGACGTTTAGGTTAAGGTGACGTTGTATTTTTACAAATTTTCTTTTTTTATTAACGTTTAAAAGAAAATAAATTTAACGAAGTTAATGCAATTGATCACCGTGTAAAAAAACAGGTAATAGTGATATAACTGTATATAAGGAACTATTCACGTAATTTATTAAATTTAATTTTATATTAAAAGTATTGTACTTGCAAATATTTCATTTCTATCATTTGCAACATACCACTTGACTTTTTTCAAGCTTTCAGTGGCTTCGATTACAATTACAGGTATCAAAATCAATCTAATGGAAGTGTTGGTCGCTTGCCACCAGGCGACCCACCAGCACGGTTCTCCGCTATGACATAAAAAAACATTTAAAGCCACGTATTAACCATATTCTATCCAATAACCTTAAATGATAATGTTTAAATTTTATAATCATTATGTTAACATAAAAAGAATATTTTAACACATACAGCATCGTACCCTTAAATGCATATTAGAACGGCGCGTGCGCACGCGCATAGGGCGCATCCGCAGATCGTATCGCGCATCTGTCACCCCCATCGCGATGATAACGAAATTACGACTAATTGCTTGCGGTGTGTTTGATACATGTATCTACGGAAATATTGTGCTTCATAGCCCATTTGCTGGTTTGTCATTTGAAAGGGTGTTATCGAAAAAACTATGTTTTGCTGTTGAATTGTAATTGTATGTTACAGTAATAAGTTTGATCGATTTTATTAAGTACTTTTGATCTGGAATATAAATTGAACAGTACCTATAAATCATAACGATTATTTTATTAAAATTTTAATACAAAATATGGTGCCTCTGTACAACAATACTAATTTTATTTGTAGAGATCGCTACCTAGCGATAAGGCCGCCTTTTACAAAAATTTTTAGTTTTTTATTTCCAATAAAGAATTTTCATTAATTCATTCAGTCAATATTTAAACTGAGCAAGTTATGTACTCAGGCATATTTTTCCTATTCAAGTTACACAAACAATCATAGGAATTGCAATGAACTTAGATTCTAAAAGGAGGATGGAATCTTTTCCCATTTTGATGATCATGGGTGGTGGTAGATTTTCATCAGGCGACTCATTAGCACCTATATCGACTAAGGATTAAAAAAAATATATAAATATAAGTGATATATTCGCAAATAATCTTTTAGTGATAAGGTGAAATTACAAATTGGCACTTGATTAGTTCAAGTGCCAATTTGTAATCATTATCGTCTCAGCGGGACGCCATTGAACATGTCGTATGGTATTTGGTTATCAACCGACTTCAAAAAAGGAGGTAATCAATTCGACTGTATTTTTTGTGTTTGTAACCTTATGACTTTTTACTGGAATATCTGTAACCGTATGCCACAGAAATGAACATTTATCGACTATAAAGACATTTTAAAATCACACTAATATTATAAATGTGAAAGTTTGTTTGTTTGCATGTTTGTCCGTAAATCACACTGAAACTACTCAACGGTATTTGATGAAATTTGGTATAGAGATTATATTTTATTGCGATTAAATGCTCCTTGGGATAAAACAGGAATCTTCGAGCGAAGCCGGGACGAGCGTCTAGTAGTAGGGATTTTCTAATCGCTTTTTTTATTATCCCATTGATCCTACTGCAGTACATATCGTTCTTATTTTTTTTTATAAATTGTCATTTAAATTACTTAATATACATATAATTTAAAAAATGTAATATGTAAGTAATTTGTCACTTTAAGTAAAATATATATTTATAAATAAAACACGGTAAATAAATTAATCATTTTAATTTCAACAAGCCCCTCTAACAGATACATAGACTCATCTCCAGTGCGCCATTGTGAAGTTATTTACCCCTACACATAATCTATTGCCATGTGAAAACCGTTTCAATCCCGACACAGTTTTTTAAGTACCCCCATGTGCTTATCTAAAAAATTAGATTAATCAATAAAAATCAGTGTTGCTGTTTACACAGTACCATCTTCAACAATACGGGCCTATTCTTTTAAGCACTTGTCTTCTAGTATAGGGGTATATGCTGTTCACACGGCTTTCATTAAGAAATTGTCCAGTGTAACGGATTGCCTGAAATATTGACGGTACACGGTCTCTGTTATGGCTGAAAGATTATGGCCCTAATTAAATCAAATTTATTGTAGTGTCATATTTCTGACAACGAATCTTTTAAAACACGATTAGCCTTAATCTTACATAGATTGGATAGTGGATCTATGGCCTTAATATTGCTTAGTTTGACAAATGTCATAATTGGTAACACAGGTCATAGTTCAATATACGTCTTATAGTTGCACCTATTTAAAAAATAAGTAAAATATATAGAATTGGGGTAATAAAACATGGTAATGCGCATAATATACGTTTTGAAAGACGTTGTACCAATAAATGTTTTTCTCATTTTGCCTCTGCTTGGATAACATCCAAATTCCGGTTGTCAATTCACGAAAGAAGGGATGAACCAAGCTGTAAATGTGGGAGAAAAGATTGCGAAGCGAGTTGTCATTGAAAATAATTCTATTATCTGTTCTTTTTTTTGTCATAGTCGGCAATGGAGCTGGTGGGTCGCCTGATGGTAAGCGCTACCACCGCCCATGAACATTTGGAGAGGCATACGGTCAATTGCAGAGCTTACGCCTCTACAAATGTATTGCCGACTTTAAATTGGGAAGGGATTAAGGAAGGATTGATGAGAGGAATAAAGGAAAGGACTGGGAAGGGTAAGGAAAAGAATATGGGCCTCCGGCTCCCTCACTCACCGTACGAAACACAATAGCATGCTATTATTTCACGCCGGTTTTCTGTGGGAGGTGTGGTACTTCCCTGGTGCAAGCTGGCCCAATTCGTGCCGAAGCGTACTCGACTACCACATACAGTTCTATAATAGTTTTATAAAGAGGAATAATTTGTATATAAAGAAAAACTCTTGAATACTTATACGCTCTTATTTATTTGTTGGTATTGCAAAAGAAACAACATTTTCAGTGGTTAGGATTTGTTTTACATCGCTTTACAATTCGATATTACAATTAGCTGGTCATTAATTTTGGGTATTTAATTCCTTAATTTTTAATATTTCCGAGTCCTTTGTATAACAATACAAATTCAATTCACGTTATTACGTTAACCCATGAAAAAGTTTTAGGAGATCGAGCTATACGCTATTCGATGATAGATGTCGCTAGTGTTTTTAAATTTAAATGTAACAAATAATTCTTATGAAAAAAATCTTAATTCGTAAATATGATTCTCCTTTAAATATTAACATCTAAAACATTTGTTTCTTCTTCTGTCTTTTGATTAGTTTGCTACAGCATTGTGAATGTAAACCATTAGTATAACTACCAACGTGCAGTTGTTAACGATTTTAAACATATCGCCATGGACGTGTTAAAAAACAGATAACTTTCTTGGCTTTTTGCGCAAAACGCGGCCAAATTCCTAGCTCAATCTGCGAGAACATAAATCATAGACAACCAAACGCCCTGCCTTTCCGTTTCTATAAAAACTTGTACAAAAACTTGCGTAAAAACAACGCCTCATGCCACAAGCGTCAAGTTACAATAACCACCATCTGATTTGTTTCAAAACTCCAATGATTTTGCGTATTTTTTTCAAGAAAGCAATAAATCAAAGTTACAAAATAAAACTACTATAAAACTGCGCAGATACCATCAAATAAATCTTTTGAGCAATTATAAATGCATACGAGAATTAATATTTATCATTTGAAGATACTTACAGATATTTTACAATTTTTATTACTTACCAATGTTTTATGCTTTTCATTATTATTTTATCTTCATCGAAATAAATAGGTTTGTTATTGACACATGATACACATAGGTTAATAATCTTTGAACGACTTCCTTTTTTTTTTCAAATTATAATAACGATTCACTGAAAAAACTTTATTGTAACTTAATTCTAGCAGTCACTTATTTAATTTGTAAATATTAAATGGTGAAAAATTAATTAATTCAACCTAATAATAAACGTCCATTATTTTTAGCTAGCATCTGATCTAAATAATATATAAAAATATGAAATAAAAGTTACAATAAAAGACACCCCGGTATATACTTCAATTTCATGCGAACATCATCAAATCCCTACATCAATATAAAACTCTATCAATTTTAAGCTGCATCATTGTTATTCACGCATGATCCATCTTAATCAATCAAGGGTGAATCCTTTACCCGAAACTCAGTTTCTATACAATGTTAAGGGTAAGTGTTGCCAGTATAAAAATCAATTATTCACGCTTCAGATAAATTTAGATATCGTCACACTGACCTTTAAAATCAGAAGAATTTCAACATATTAATTGATGGACCTTTTTTAAAGATTCATTTAAATTCTATAGTTGTTATATGGTAATTTTATGTATATGGATAAAAATATTGTAATTAGTTAAGTGTTATTGAAGTTTATTTTTTTTTCGGTGCTCAGTGTTATTAAAATACATTTTAATAATTTCCGCAAAGAATACGAAAAGGTAATTGCAATAATTATGCTATTTGCCACATTTTATAGTACATTCTTTACCACTGTTAAAAACTAGATGGCGCTGGGTGTATTTTTTACATGGCTTCAAATGATTATTACTTTAATACAATTATTATTTACCTAGTTATATTTAAGATTTATTTTTTAGTATGTATTAGATTCGTGATATTTGGTAGGTGAAAGAAATAATCTCTTTCGGCATTGTCCAAACAGTGAATCAGTAAAAGAAATGTCAAATATGTTATTACTCGTATCTATCCCAAGTCCCAAATTTTATGTACATTGTATTTTTTTTCAATGAGAAAAAATTGTAAGTTTTCGATGAAATATGTGTATTTATTTGCCTTTTGAATAACAATTTACATAACAAATCATAATTTATGCTTCGATGAAGTTTAACCGCGAAGTTTTTTTTACGTGTGCCTAGCGTGCGTTGTCACCTGGAGAGCAATCAGCTGAGGGCCTGGAAACGAGCAACTGCTGGATGGGATGCTATAGCTTAAGTTCCCTAAAAAGTCAGAATACGATGGGGACGGCATGAAACTGACATTACCCAAGACTCCTTCACCAAGAGCCGTGGATATCTTATGGAAGTTACTCGTCTTAAAAAAAGTGACTGTGCCGTTTTATTGTTATTAATATAACGTATTTTGAGCGGAAAGGAAGGGATACAGTTGCATCCTCTGAAGCCTTATTACAACAGATGGTCGGAAACTGAATGTATCCGTCGTAGGAACAGGATTATTGGTAACTTTTAAACCCTTTTTTTGTTATTTTAATTAACATTATAATATGAGCAATACATTGTTATATACTAGCTTTTGCTGGCGGCTTCGCACGCGCTAAATTTGGAGTACTTTTAGATGCTATTATACATACAAATCGAATCACTGTATCTATTAAAAAAACATCAATCCGTAGCGTAGTTTTTAAAAATTTAAGCGTACAGTGAGACATAGGGACAGAAAGAGAAAGCGACTTTGTCACATTATTATAAATGTGAAAGTTTTTTTCTTTTCAATAACGCTAAAACTACTGAACAGAATTTGATGAAATTTGGTATACAACCAGGGCTGCCTTGGGTAATGGGATACTTCTTTACCCGATTTAATGCTCCCTTGTGATAAAACAGGAATCTTGATAACCGGACGGAGCCGGAACGAGCGTCTAGTTTTATAAGACGTAGTGTTGATTGTTTTTGTTATTTAAGGTTTAGTTTAAGATTAATTTATAGTTAGAAAGCATGTTATATATTTAGATAAATAACAGTGCTTGTGGTACCTATATAGTCTTTAGCACTCATATGAGGATGATAGGATCACGAACATATACAATGGTAAAAAATTTTTCAATCTCGGTCCACTAGTGCCTGAGATTAGCATGTCCAAATACTCAAAGTTTCCAGCTTTGATAAGGTAGTACAGATTTTTACAAACAACACATATTCGTTGTCGATTACATTTATTCAAAATACACGTAATTTCGATAGCTATCTACGCAGAAATATCGTTGGTATTTCATAAGGAGTGACTGTCGGAGCGTTTGTAGGATTTCCTCTTTATTACTATGCATGAGATTCAAGTTTTGGGGTGATTTGTACCCCACGTGTTGTGCTGATAGCGACGTCTTATTAATTGATATTTGTATACAATTGTAACCGACAAAACAGTTTCCGCTGTTAAGATTGTTCAGTGGAGTATTTTGGGGGACTTAAAATAGATTTATTTGGGATTCGGCGAGTTGATTCTTGGAATGTGCTTTGTTTTTTAAATATGTAGTCTGTGCTGAATTACAGATTATAAAAAAAAAAATTATTGTTCACATAAAATCAACAAGTTCGATTCTTAAATGATCCACTAACTTCTGAACTTGTTGAGAATTGAGCACAGATTAAAAAATAATTAAATATATAAATAATAAATATAAATGTTTACTTTTAAAGAGTAATTGTGATGAGATGGGAAGAGATCGTGGAGGTACAAAGAAAGTAAAAAGGTCTTTATCTGTATCGTATTTATGCCTGAACAGATAAAAAAAATTAAGACGAATTTTATAACGATGATGCATGGAAATTGAGAGGAATAAAAAAAGCTACTTTTTGATGCGTAATTATACCATAGACCTATTACAATAGGTCTTTAATATAAATTTATATTAAAAACCTGTATATAATTATATACAGTATATTAGCGTGGCCTTGGCCTGCTCAACCTCAAGAATAAAATCGGCTATCATACTATATGTCAGATGCAGATCACATAAACGTTGGTATTGTGAGAAATAGCACAGTATGTAACTAAGTAACAGTATACGCGTGGGCGGCGCACGCGCAGGAATCAGGACACATACGCAAAAGTCCGGTTGCCCAGTGGCCGTGACGCTCTGATTCGATCGAATCGCGTGCAGGTTCGACTCCCACGGGACCAGACCATTTTTTAAATGTTTATTAATGTTTCCGTTCTGATGTGATTAAATATTTATTGGTTTAACTGTGCGTTTTCATGCGTTGTGATACTTAAAATGTTTTGATAGTTGCTTCAGGCTCATATTGTTCAGTAAGCCAACAAAAGGTTCTGTGTACTAAAACTAGGGGTGTACAAAAAAATTAGAAAAGTTAAATACTTAATCAGGATAGTTTAATGGTTACAAATAGTTTGTTTCGCCATGATGAAGGTTCGATCCGACTGCTGGTAAATTTATCTGATAAATGTATTTCTATAAGAATAAAAACCCCGGGACAATCTATCTTATTATTTGAATTCACAGGCGAAGCCGTGGACGAAAAGCTAAATTACGAATGTTTTATGTCGAAACGGGCAACTCAGCTGGTGGTTTGCTCGCTGGTAAGTGATCACCATCGCCCATGAACATTTGCAGAGACAGTGCTTATGCGAGTGCACTGCCCTATTTTTAGGGGTAAGGGATAAGGAAAGGATTGACGACTGCAAATAAGGAATGGGCTCCGGCGGGCAGCTCCACCACTTACCGTAAGATACATAGTACCGTGCTATTTAACGCGAGTCTTGTGTGGGAGTGTGGTACTTCCCTGGTGCTAGCTGGCCCCAAATTCGTGCATAAACGTGCTTGATGCTCCCACATCTAAACGTGTATTTGTCAGCCTTCTATTATCTATAGAAAATATTTGTTAAGCTTTAAATTAGAAAGCGTAATTATTTATAAGCATATTTTGTAGCGTGTTTTAGAATAGTTGCTCGTAACAGACGATTCCTAACCATTTATTTGTCAGAAGCCATTGAGAAAACAACTTCCGAGTGCCAGCGATTGCGCGGAAGTAGGGTATAACTTTGTCGCTACAGACCGACAGGCGACAATTTATTTTATGTGTCAGATTATCTTTTGGAATTGGTAACGATAGATGTGCATTAGACATGTATATATTGAATCAACAAAGGAAACACAGAGTGATATTTTGTATATTATATTTTACAAGTGGCTTGATATTTGATTACCCATTCTGTTGACAAATTTTACAATTTATGTCATTTTCGCTAAATTTTGCTTTTTAATTTATTTAGTCTTTATTAACATTTAGCTACCCTACTAACCCTTAACACTTGTAGCTCAGGATCAATTGCTATTGAAACCTTGTTTTGCAAGTAATTTTTATACGCATTTTGACAATAAAACCTCGTTCATTTTAACTACTGAAAACTGACGTTTTCTATTACACAACAGAAAAGTTCGAGCCCCTTTGTATCATTGCGGAAAACATCCATTTCACCGTTTTCTCTTTCAGGACAATCCTATATTTGTATTTATGTCAGAAAGTAGAAAGGACTGATTTTGGTTTTAATTTTTAAAATTTCTACTGCACTAGGAATTAATACTTAAGAAGGAGTCAGTTTTGTTTAAATGGCTTTGTATCCAATCCTTATTATCTTCCCAAGATACGTACTAGGTACCTTTTATTAATTACATTTTACTCTATAAATAACTATCCAATCAAGATACGAATGGTCATTCAAATTAGATATAAACATTTTGTTTGAGACATTTCGACTCGTGACTCGATTGAAATATGTTTGTATTTAATTGCTTATTTTAAAGTGTACTCCCAAGATCCCCTTTGCTACCGAAGGTCGTTCTTTATTCAACAGATAAACGCAATCTCAAAATCAATTTTCCCATCGGAAGATCGTCTCAAATCAAGGCTTCATTGATTGAATCCAAATTGCTCGTGAAATTCAGTCAAAGGTTAGAGCAGTCCATCGGAATGCCATTCCCCCGACCTGGCCAATTTGTTATAATCACATTTTATTGGGCACAATTGGAGTAGGAAGGATGGGGTGCATTCTGACAGCGGACGGGCCAATGACGTCGAGGAAATGGTGTGAATTTTAAATGTACCTCTACTTGCTTTTAGGGGTCCGTGGCATAAATCGTTCGGGAAGAGGATACAGGATGTACGAACGGTGAACAATAATTTTATGTATCAATAACAAGTGTAAGTTGTTGGTTTTGAGGCAAAAGATCTGTCTAAAATTTGGCAGGTAGCTTATAGATTGAATAAACATTAGTTAACAATCGTAGTGGCCTACATAAAAACAAACATAATATATGGAGTGGAGACGAGTAGATGAAAGCCCCGAATCAATGGATTCTCCAAAATGTCAATTTTCACTGATATATTTATTATTTCACATGTCACCAAAGGAATAGAGCGAACAGAAACACAAACACACCTTGCCGGTTTTACATATTTTAATTTCAAAACAAATTACAATAAATTAAACCAAATTAAATATAAATTTAAACCTATATAAAATAAATAAATCTAAATTACATTGTGACTAATCAAAAAGTGTAATATTTAAAGCATTTTGTTTCCACGAAGGAAGTAAGTACAAATATTATAGGTACAATAATTATTTATAAAATACTATAAATTATTTATTATAATTGTTGGATTATAATGGCTACAAAGACTTTGGGGTAAAGCTGTTTTCAAATGTTCGTAGAAAAACGAAAAACATATTAAATAATCGGTTAAATTATGACTATGTCTTGTTAATTCTAGTTTTATAGGATAAACGGTTTCACAACTTTTGGACATATTCTATTTAGGTTATCTGTCAGTTAATTTGACATCTGAAATTATATCGTAACGTAATCACATATGAAAATATATCGTTCGACTGTCAGTGTCTTCATCAGCAAGCCGTGAAACCGGCGCTTAAAGCGATTAATAATATTATGAGTTACCGGAGTTATTTTAAAGATATTCAATATTATATTCTAAATTATTACATACAATTTCCATGGCTACATAGTGGTGAATACTATAACCACACTTAAGTGGACAATCGACATTATTATGACTAAACATTTTACAAGTTCTACAATTTAACAAATCGGTGATCATATTCGTCCTTTATATCTAAAAACATGTTAATAGATCACAGCTTTTACTTTCGTGTATTTTAGGTTTTGTTAATTTCTAAGTTTTATATAGCTACATACAAAAGTTAGTGTTTTAAAAATGCCTACAGTGCTACAAAATTATCTCTGAAATGAAAGGTGTCGTCTGTGCTGGCTTCAGTGTAACCGTTGGAATAATGTTCCGGGCATCACTTTTCATAGCTTTCGGCATATTTTACAACTAATATAGCAATAAAATATAGCAATTTAACACACAGAATGCTTGAAGTAGTCAACAATGACAATTCCACGTCTAAAGTTAAATTTTCCGGCATTTCAAAAATAATTTGGTAGCGCTGTTGTTAAGGTTAGTCCAGATTATAAATTTATAAACATTGTGATGACGTGTAGTGGAAGAAAATCTATAAAACAATATTTACATCCTACTTAAATATCGCCGAATTAAATAAAAAAAAAGATACAGTCTTTCTAATAGATTCACATGTTCCAATTTTAAAAATAAATAATTATTAAATAATATTCTAAAATAAAATACATTGCAAGAACTAGAATCGTAGTTATATAGACTGTTATTTGAAACATTGTTGAATGACTACTTTTTGTAAGTCTTTTATAATTTCTTTAGATATTGAAGCTAGGAAAGAAATCCTTATACAAAGATCAATAACGTTGCTTGTTTATTTATTATTTTGATTTATTATTTACTACCGACTTCAAAAGAAGAAGGAGGATACCCAATCGACTGTATTTTCTAGATGTGTTTGTTACCACGAAACTTGCGACTGGATGAACAAACTTGGTCCTAGCGACCAAAAAAGAATAAGTGTTTTTTTTCTAGTCTATACGCAAACAATGTTTCAAAATCCAGTCTAAATGTGGCACAGAGAACGCCGTAACACGCACGGCTACTAATCGAAAGCGATTTTTCTCCTAATCGCCTTATCGGCCACGAGATTCAGCCTCCTTTTCAGTGAGTTCCTTATCAATGGCATCTTCGTATCCTTCACTTTCGGCGTCACCTCATTCTCCATTTTCATCAGCAGGATCGAGTCCTGCTCCGTTATATCTTCTTCTTTTATCTTAGTCACTCCGATCCAATCAGATGCATCGCTGCACTTGTACCAATCATAGGTGCCTTCAAGGGGCAGCTCATTTGCGAAATCGAAGTTCCACTTTTTCGATTTCTCGACTCTGTCCCTGAGTATGGACTCCTGCAGGACATTGGTGAAGTTGTCGATTTTGGCCTCTTCACTTGCATCGTCGATGGCAAAGAGGCGCCTTCTCACTGTGCTGTCTGCTGATATTCTAGGCATTTTGGTGCGGCGAGGTAGTCTGCGGACAATGGAGCAATGATTAGCTTCGAGTTGGAAAATTAAGTATTTTCTGTATTAAGTATGATGTTAAAACCATCCTTGTTTATAAATATAATCACGAATCAAAGAAGTGATCAGTGATCAAAGCAATGTACATTCAAAGTTTGCAAATTTCAAATAGCTACGAGTTGTAGTTGTAAGTTGATCTCTGTAAGAAATCTGTATTCTGAAATATACTATAGTTATAGATGGTCTATATACTATAGGTATAGAACAATGGTCCCACCATTGATCTATACTGTTCGCGCTCATACATAAATTTAAATTTACCAGCATCAAATACACACCACCCCAATACCCTAGTAACAGTAAGAAATACCTTCAGTATTGTGCAAAAAATATTAAACGATATCATTATACTATTGTCGCAGGATGTTTGACAAACAAACTGACATGTTTTGGAAACAAGATATCGTCAATTTATAAACCAAGGCATCAATCCGCTGCCGTGTGTTACCAACATCATGCATAAATAATAATTCAGTAATTAATTTGGCTTTTGTGTAGTTTAGTATTTAGAAATTGAATACTTTTTAACGAATATTAAACGCGATTTATTCATTACATTATTAACATTGATGAATGTCGAAACAAACTTGTACAGACTATTGAAACTTCATTAGATCTAGTTTCCGAATGGGGTAGGCTAAATT
>NC_052128.1:4586949-4612143 GCF_012273895.1 Zerene cesonia | reverse complement strand
AAAAAAAAAAAAAAAAAAAAAACCCGACGTTTCGAACACTTTACAGCGTACGTGGTCACGGCGAGTCTTCCTAATATAATGAATAAATCGCGTTTAAAATCCGTTAAAAACTTTTTAATTTCTAAATGTATAATACTCGCGTAAAATCAAACAAGAAAATACTAGTTAAGTATTATTAGAATGTTATAAATATATCGAATCATTGTTTTATTGATAAATATAAAATGGCGATGTGGTATCATCGAACAACCCAAAGTCCTGGTTCGGTCGGGCTGAAATTTGATACGCAGATAGCCACTATGAGGCATCCGCCAAGAAAGGATTTTAATAAATGTAGTCCTCAAGAGGATAAAGTAGGGAAAAAAAGTTAGTACGGTGAAAATTCATTTTAACAAGATTTGGTTAAAATAAACAACAGCTAATAAATAATAACATTAACATATTGTAGTTAAATATTAAACTATGCTAGACATAGGGTATGCAAATGCCTGCTCGTTTTACTTTATATTAAACTTTTCAATTTCACTTTTATTTAAGCACAAACATTTAAGATCGCAATTAAATAAACAAAATTTCTTCAGTTGGCTAGCAGGAAATCGACATTGATAAAATTACCAAATAAACTCACCCGCCCCAGTTTCAAATAGATTTAGTATCTTTACAATCAATTTGACCAATAATTTAACCAAACTTTACCTTTATACTAATGAAACCATTAAAAATGTCTAAGTATATGATATTCACGTTACTATATACCTAATGTTAGATCCATCAGATCAAAATTGGTAACACCCCATAACTCACACGTAGCGTAAGCAATTATTAATATACGTAATACACCGGATGTCTATATGTACATATCCTCGCCTTGTCGATGTCGAGTAGCATTGCACATACAAACACACAGAATGGCCGACTCGATGATTGCAACTAACCACTGACCGACAGAAGGTTGGTTTAATCTCAGCGATGACAGACATATTCGTGAAATCGTTTAAGACCTTCGGTTGACCGTATTCCGGGTTAAATATAGCATATTCTTTAAGCATTTATCTTTTCATTTATTATAGGTGATAGAAACAATATCTTCTCTTAACTTTTTCACTCGAAATGTTGATAATGGTGTTAGTATGATTGTTTTTGTAATTTGAAGTTTACTTATAGTTGTTAGTTGGGATCCCCGCCATGGCTTCGCCCATGCTTCGTTCATAAGCTACTTATAGATTTTTTTGCCAGCAACACAGAGTTCCTTGTCAGCTCTTCTCTGTAGAAACTGCTTTCTAGATCGGTGGTAAATGCTAAGACTATTTTCTGACAATTGAAATGTGTTTCTATAAGAAGTATTTGAATAAATAAACGTTTGAGATTACGTTCAGCATTCAGAGATCATGTACGTATTCAATGATGAAATAATTTTTGAAATCCGTTCGTTTTAATTGTTCGGCTTTATTTTATTGATATCGATAGGTCATAAACCGTGCCACATACATCCAGAACAAGCGCTTTCAAAGTGACAGAACATGCATAACTACCAATTAAAAATGCGACCACGTAAGAGGTACTAGCTCCAGCTTTCAAATTAAAAAAAAAAACAATAAAAATAGGTTATTCTCCAAACCCAAAATTACAATCGAATTGATAACCTCTTCTTTTGAAGTCGGTTAACGCAACAATATCTCCATCAAAGTTGCGACACCATAACAAAGGGCGCTAACGAAACTTCCGTCCGCGTTAACAGCGGATTAGCAACAGTTAAACCGTTTGTCCGAAACAGAAGCACAGTTATCCGACCGCGCTAATTGTCGTGCACTTCGCTTTCCAACTGACCGACGGACTTTACGCATTTATCATTTCGGAGATGCTTCTTGCATAAGGAATACTAGCTGTGACCCGCGGTTGAAACCGCCGTAAGTCCGTATCCCGTAGGAATATCGGTATAAAAAGTGCCTATGTGTTATGTCAGTTGTCCAGCTATCTACGAAGCAAAATAGTATTATTATTCACCAATAGATGTCATGAAAAAAAAACACGAATAAAACACGAATATGACATTTTCTAAAAAAAAATCCTAGCTAGATCGATTTATCGCCCCCGAAACCCCCTATATACTAAATTTCATGAAAATCGTTGGAGCCGATTCCGAGATTCCAATTATATATATATACAAGAATTGATCGTTTAAAGATATAAGATTTTAGTCCATTTGTTTTAGATATTTCGTTTGCTTTTAGTAGTTATTAACAAGTATATGTAGGATGTATTAATCATAATAAACTTTTAACTATTTGTGAGATTATTAAATTACATTAACTCACAAATGCACCCGAGCGCAGTCGCCGTAAGAAATACAAGCTACCGACCACCCAGCCATACCGTTGATAGACCATTTTGTAGGCTCTCTATAATATATCAAACATATTCATAAAACAATTTAAACATTCATCAAGTGTGAAACAATGTTATCGCCACATAATCATCAAGTCGATAATTAAATTTATGTGTTAACCTATCTCATATCGTTGCGGTGTGATATTCATAGAAGATAAATCTTTTGAATATATTCTGTAGAATGTCTGTTTAATATAATTTCACGGACAAAAGAACTGGACATTATCATATTTCCAAAGGGTTATTGTAATTATATAATGGTATGATAGATCCCGATAACTCAGTTAATTGGTGTATGTGTGTATGTTTATCAAAAACAACAGAATACTATATTGTTTCCGCTAAACTTTGGTATGTAAATAATGCTGATATAAAGAGTCCGTCTATTTAGAGCTAATGATGACTCTTATAATTTTATATATCTAATTAGCGAATTGAAATCTTACATTGGGGTTGCGATTCTCAGATCAAATAAAATTGCATCCTCTGAAAAAAGCAACCTAAGGCCAAAAAAATGTATCAATGAACTAAATAGCTTTCATCAAGCAGCATACGCATAATTTTTTTATAACAATACAACTGAAATACCCCTTTCTTATTTGTGAAAAACAAAGACCAATTCTTCAATACCTGACTATATAGATAAGGATTTATAAAGCATTCAAATGCTATAAAATTAAAACCTAAATAGATAAATACCTAAGTATTCTCTTATTCATACAAAGCCATAAACAGATGCACACAAACAATGCAACATTACAACTAAGCTATATTTAAAACGATATAGCATAAATTGTGTTAGATTTATCGAGCATAAAGATTATAATCGGTGCCGAATCTCGTACAATTTGTTGCTATCATGAATATACCTACACACACCTATCTCTAATAGTTCATTTCCGTTACTTCAAATGCGTTAGGCCATTCGTGAAATATTTATTACGTCGAAATTTAGAAGATTTACATTCTTTATCTGTCTTTAGTTAGTCTAGTATTGTGTTTAAGCTCTCTGAGAGGATTTGAGTCGATGAAATATGAAAGTACTAGTTACGCCCCGCGGTTGCACCCGCATAAATCCGTACCCCGTAGGAATATCGGTATAAAAAGTTTCCTGTATGTTATTCCCGTTGTCCGGCTATCTACGTACCAAATTTCATTGCAATCGGTTCCGTAGTTTTTGCGTGAAAGAGTAACAAACACACACACATCCTTACAAACTTTCGCATTTATAATATTAGTAGGATTTTAAACCTAGTGCTGATTCGTGATTTTACCCACTGATTTAAGTACACGTAAGAAAATTGTCGCAATTTTCGATCTCTTGGGGCTTTTCAAAAAGCACAGTATTATATTTGACAGTATATCTATAAGTACTTTCTTTACAAAGTCACTGGTGCCATTTGCTGATAGAAGCATCCCCTAGTGAGGCCAATTTTAGTTGGCATATAATAATACTTGAAAAGATAATTATTAAATTGAACTAACTTGCATTTATAGTGGAAAAATGGGCGATTCGTTTGTCGTAGTTAAATCCATTAATTTATAGTATTTGCTGACAAATAAAACGTATTCATCAGTTGCCTACAGATTTCTGTTTTTAAATCACGATCCGTAAAATGTACCTAAATGACGTTCGTTATCCATTAAAGAAAAAGTGTTCCCCAAACAGTATATTATACAAACAACCATCGTCACAGTCTACAGATTTTTGTAGGGAACGAAAAAAAAAATGACATCCATCGTCCTAACAACAACATTAAGCTCCTGGAAGAAATAATGCGACTACTTACATTATGTACATTTCAAAATGCGACTGTAGAAACGTCGACTAACCCTACCGCCTATGAAATTTTATTTTATATTTTAGACCGGATAATGTAGTTAAGTAATTAATTAATAATAATTGATACTGAAATAATAAAACGTCTTTGCGGAAAATTAGGTAAATAGATAAATTATATGGGGAATACCTTTTGTTGCGCATAACTTATCAGTATAATGACTAATGAAGATAAACACATAAAATTATTGTATAATCAATGATTTTCAATAAGTTCGAATGAAATCTATCAGTTTAATGTTAGCGCATAAAGAACAATCAAGCAGACAACTGTGACGGTTATATTAGCGGAAGATAGAGATGACGTTCTAAATTTAAGCAGGGGCGCGCGTTAATTGCGCTGCGCACGCGTCGCGACAAAATGGCGGCCGCCTTCCGGCGAAGTCCGACAAGTGCACGACACGACATCGACACGACCGCGACGCGACAGATCGGTTGCACACTACTCGTATTACAGGCGGGTATCAATGTCTACGAGAATTGCATAGACCATACTTCCATACAATTCTTTTTTAGGATTCCGCACCGTAAAGGAAAAATCGGAATCCATACAGGATCACTTTGTTGTCCGCCTGTCGGTATGTCTGTCAATACCCATACTACCCATAATAGTACCCATAATAATGGACCCATACTATACTACCATACTACCTATAATAATTTGTGGCTCAGTAGTGAGAATCTCGGACTTCAAAATCGATAAGTCGGGGTTCGAGACCGGGCGAGCGTGCAGGAAATAAATTGATTTTTCAATTTAACCCAACCCGCACTTGGCCAGCGTGGTGGATTATGGCCTGAACCCTCATAGGAGGCCTATGTCCCAACAGTGGGAACATGTATGGGCTGATGATGATGATGATGATGATGATGACCCATAATAATAGACCCATACTATACGCAGAACGCGTGGATATCCAGCTAATCAAATACACAAGCTTGCTTGCTTAAATTTGTGAGATAATTTTAAAAAAATGCAGCCGTTTATGATGCAAATTCTTACTGTTCGAAAGGCCAGGCAAAGGAATTCAGAATCTTGATACTTAATTTTCTAAGCAGCCAATATGTTTTTTTCTATGCAATAATAATGTAACGATTATACATATTTAATAGTAATGAAAGTCACATATCATCAAATATATTTAAATCAAACACGTTCCTTTAGATGCAATAAAATTAATCTGTTATTCCATTAGAACTGTTTTTCAAAATCAACGCCGTTCTTCATCCCGTCTATCATGACGCATAAATATCACCATAAAACATCTTTGTAACTCAATTAATGATACCCTAAAAATTCCTAGAACGCTTAAATGCGAACGTAAACAAAAGGGCCACTTCAAAAGTAGCGCTCCGCGGGAGGGTTGCGTAAAAATACAGTCACTCCGATACGGCCGATGTCGTAAAATGGTCCAATTTTAGCGTCCAACTTGTCCTAGGGACGAGACGAGATATTTTAACACAAATTCTCATTTAACTTGAGCCCCACTTGGAGATTGTATTTTTGAAGTTAAATACATGAAGTATTTCATACTCCACTTTATAGGTTAGTACTTAGTAGTTAGTTAACTGTATAACTCGATTTCATTCTATACTTTCGTATCATACGACTTTATCGCACTCTGTACAGAAAAGAGAAAGAAAAGAAATAAGAAACATTATAGAAATATAATCAATAATAAGTGTAATTTCTTCATAAAAAAATTCGTTACTGAAAGAATAAAAAAAAACAAACGCAAGCTCCAATGAAAAACAATTTTCCTAGGAGCCATTAAAGAAAATTGATCATGGAATTTGCCTCAAGGGGAATTAATTCCTAGTCATGTAACTATTAGCGAAAAGCAGTGAACAATCAAAATGATTTAAATATGACAAGAATCAATAATCTAGTCAATAAAACTGCTTAAAACTAATCAATTTTATTCAAAAAAGACGACAAGGCCAAATTAAATTCAAATTATATGACACATCGTTCCTAAAAACTGTCCCAAAATCGGTCGACACACAACACGTTGCCTGCAAATTGAGTTAGTGAAATTCGTTCACATTTGTAACAAATAATCACTAATACCAGTTAACAGATAAATTGGTGTCCAATTTGGGGCTATTACTCCTTCTGTACAGCATTAGAGCCCGCATGTCTGTCTGTGCATCCCTCTCGAAATGTTAAAACAATTTACATATATGACAAGCGCGGGAGCGCATAAATCAAATTACACTAATCGGGCGAAATCGTAAATGTCAAGTGTTATCGGTTTAGAAGCTGCGGCGAATCGGAGCCAGATTTACGCCCGTATCGGTAGATAAATCAGAGTCAACCTTGAACCAATTTCATAGCAACATATTTTAGAAGTTTATTTAAAACTAAACGCACATCCCGGCTCCGTCCGATATTCCTGTTTTATCCCAAGTGTGCTAATAAAGAAAAGAAGAATGAAATATATTGCAGTTGGATCAATGGGATTATAAAAAATGGATTAGGAAATCTCTTTACTAGACGCTCGTCCCGGCTCTCCCCGGACATCAAGATTCCTATTTTATCCCAAGGGTGCATTTAATCGGGAAAAAAAAGTATCCTATCACTCAAGTCAGCTCATACCCTGTCTGTATGCCAAATCTCATTGAAAATCCGTTCAGTAGTTTCAGCGTGATCGACGGACAAACATCCAAGCAAACAAACTTTCACATTTAGAATATTAGTGTGAAGTGTGATTGACTAATAAAAACCTGAATTTATTACAAAAAAATCAATAATTTAGTTAAATAATTCATTACGAGCTCTATTATCACATTAAAAGTAATATTTTTACTTACAACTGTATATTGATAACAATCGGAAATCTATTTTGGTGCATTGATTATAGAATTAACATTAATCAACGACGTATTAGTATAAGAAGTGTTAAAGTATTAAATAATGATTATTATTTATCAATCCATCGTGAAGACAAGTAAATAACATATCTACAGAATAAGCTAAAAACTGATTCTTTCTTTCTAAATATCTTACGAAAATTATTCAGTTTTTTTTTTTAATAATTCAACCATTATTTATTGTGATCTACAAGCTCAATATTATTTTAATTTCCGAACGTCTTACGTCGGTTAAATCCATCCCATGACCCTAGCGAGGGTAAAAAGTGGTAGATCGTGATATAAAGTGTCAGGATGTGGTTGCATCCTACACTAGACTATTTTATTAGAAAAATATCATGTGGCGAGGGGTCTTGGGAGATATTTGATACAATTTGCGTATGTAGCGTTAATATCTGATGGTAGGAGGAGGGATTTTCTAGAGTCAATCTATACATTTATTTATCTCAGGGTCCGCGGGTAATGACTGACTGGTTTTATATTTTGGTTTAAAAGTTGTACATTGTATGTGACAAAGATTTAATATAATGTCTTGAAAATCTTATGAGCAAGCGTAAATAACTCATTTTTTAATCTTTTTCTCCACCCGAACACCGCAGAGTCTGACTGTCTATCTCCCCATACCACTGAATAGATTTGAATTAAATTTGGTACCGTGATAGGTTCAGATCCGAAAAGGACGAGGGCTAATTTTTCCTCCTGACTACGCAAGCAATGCCACGGGCGGAAATCTAGTGTAGATACAAAATAAAATTGACTAACAAGCCAATATACAAGTCATAAACAAAATACTTGATTCCTATTTGTCACAGTTATTGCTCTCAATTTGTTTGAGTTACACGCGGTCGCATCTACCGCTTCCGTATGTAAAACGCTGTTAGGACATCCCTCCTGTGGACTGTGGTGCGTTATGGAAAAACTAGCTTGCTTATCTCGACTTTGTTTGCGTTCCCTTAATTGTATTTACTTGAAATACAAAGAGATTGCCATGCACCATTTCCCATTTCCTTACTTTCAAAGTTTGCCTTCGTGCCTTATGATACCTTTTTATATCCTTTGATTAAATTCTATTTATCTTCAGATATAAGAACCCACGATTCGTTTACAATATTTAATACAATAGCGTTATTGACAAATGACAGTGTTTATTTAATTTCTCTGAAGTGGACTGTGAAAAACCGCGTATTGCCTGTCATTCGACGTTTAAGAAGCTCTCATTCGTATATTTTTAAGACTACATATTTCGTTATATTGTCATTATGTATAACGACAAGCTGGGCTTTGTTACAATGTCGACTATTTTATATAGTCTTTTATACACATCTTTTTTGGAGAGAGGAAATCTTGCATAGATAGCTACGACACCGTAGGAGCCGTGGGTTAAGTCGGATCTCTACAGATCAAAATTCCACTGTGTTCCGTCGAGCTGCTTTTGTGAAAGGTCCACAGTTGCTTGTTAGAATTCGTCCACTACCCTTTTATACACACCGACTTCTTATAGCTTCTATTTCATCTATATCTCTTCTTATAATTTCGTCATCATAAAAGACAACATACCGATCATAAAGAATAACATTTTATGTACTAGGCGTTATATAAAGTATTAATAATTTTCTCAATCCTGCTAATATTATAAATTCGAAAGTTTGTAAGGATGTGTGTGTGTTTGTTGCTCTTTCACGCAAAAACTACTGAACCGATTGCAATGAAATTTTGTACGTAGACAGCTGGACAACTAGAATAACATATAGGCAACTTTATTAATTTTTATCCCGATATTCCAACGGGATACGGACTTACGCGGGTGAAACCGCGGGGTGCAGCTAGTAGTTAATCCTCTCTTCTCGCCTTAAGTGGACCGTCACCCTTATCCCATCACTCCGGATGCAAATGTATAACAAGTGTACACTCCAGTGCCCTCAGCTTAACACTGTTAATTTTACAATCCCTCTTATCTCTCCATCGCATCTGTTGTTTGGTTTATCTTAAAATGGCCGTTGACCTGCTGTATCTTTAACGAGCGTTCATCGAGTTACAGTTAATCCGATGGATCTATATTAAATGTAAATAAATTGTCAATGTTTTGCGTTGATTGATTTTTTGATAACAATGTCTTAAGGAATCATAATTGTTATGACTTTAAAAAATCGTTTACTATAATCAGAACGTTATTCGTTACGGATTATGCAGGTAAAAAAATTACTCGACGCTCGTTTGCCTTGTTAGGCGACTCTTGGAGCTTAATGCTGCGTAATCTAAATATAATAAAATAATATATCTAAATTTCTTTATTTCTTAATTAGATAAGAACCAAAGATTTGGTTACATAATAACAAAAAGACTTGCTTAGGCTGCTGAGGAAGAGTTATTTAAAACAAATTTAAATTTCGAATCTTTTACAACGAATTATATCAGGCGTAAAAAGTAGAAGTTGATTAAAACGTAATTTTAGCCTATGAATAAACGATGTCCTACCTAGCACAAGCCTTCGACACCTCCACTCAAGTTTTCCTTAATAACCATCAGAAACCCGCAAGTATTTGAAGAAAACGAATTCAAATCGTTCTATCTTTTATCGATTAGAAGAAAAGCATAAATTATAACGAACGTTTTAAATTAAACTCATTAAACCTGAACCCCAGGTACAGTGACAGTACATTCACGTGCATTCACTTGAAAAAGGTTAAAACTAGTTGAATGGTAACTCTATAACCCGTAACCCGACGCGTGGTCACCCGCCGCCTGTCGCCGTATCCTGTCGCATCCTTGCCACGCTACAGATGGCAGCATGTAGGTACACTTAATACATCATAAATACTAGATTGACTCGCGGATTTTCTTCTGTACCTATACCACAATAATCCGCCATTGGTTTCGCTCGTGTTTGTTGCGATTATGGTCTTAGTTTTACTCATTAGATTACTGTTTTAAATATGTTCATCTATCATTCAATTGCTAAAAGTCAAACTATCCGTTTGATACATTTGTTGGAAATAATAATCTTTGAATACAATGTAGGTTCTGCGAAATCAAAATATATACGTATTGACACATTGTTGGTTTTGTTATTGCTTGTATTTCTATTTGGGCAAGCACATTAAACCAGTCTTTGAGATGAAGTTATCAGACAACGAATACTGTTTATATAAACGATCAATAATAATGAATTCAGATAATTCTAGAAGTGGTAGAACATTTTCAAAATTCTTTTTCCTTTATGTATATATAAATAACATATTTAAAATTAACATAAAGAAGTCAAAACACGCCTACCAATATTTTATAACTTAGCCAATTCCAAAGATCCTCCTCCTCTTAAATTGAAATCTGCTTTGTAATTTGATAATAGCACAACTACTAAATATTACGTATATTTATATATACATATTATATACATTATTTATGTACATTATGTAAACTAAAATTGAGTTGATAGAATACACTCTATTATTGACAGTCATACATTTATATAATTAAATCACTTTCAATAACAGAACCATTTACAGTTAAACAACAATAATTAAACCACAATTTACACAAACAAAGCACGATCCCACAATGTCGCCAAAGTGAGGGAGAAATATTCAAATTACAAACGAAATTCGATCCCAAATCAGTGAGCAGTACTGTCTTTGTTTCACGCCAACCACCCGTGAAGACTAGCCACTGGGCGCATCACTATGTGCGCAGCACTTTAGCAATTTATACGATCATTTAATGCTCCCGCGCATTATGCTTGAGATACGGCGCTTGCGCACTTTCGCTGAGCATTGAATGCATAATGATGGCTAATGCATAGGACAGGGTCAACGGTTTTACAATTTTCCCGGAAGTTAGATTTCAGGATGCCGCAGGAATTGATTGGGTTTTGATATTTATTCAACGTATTGACGTCTTTTGTTTTTCTGCCGTAAGCGGGCAACTGAGTTGGTGGTGGAGTAAGGACAGGATTGACGATTGTAAAATAAGGAATTAACTGGGGAGGGTGAGGAAAAGGAAACGGGTCTAGTACCATCTGTTCTTATTTAAAAAATGCGTTATTCTTTTTCTGCTTTGACGATTACGGACAGAGTTCACGGTTAGTATGAAACCAATGTTTTTAACGTAATTTGCGTATGCAAAACTATAAATTCTATTGAGCATGGTAGTCCTAACTCCACATGTGGAAGAAGATGAGCAAAACATTTATGTTATGATGTTATGGAGGCTTAAAAATATCTTTGCACAATAAACAAATTATTACTCTTACACAGTCATAAAACGCACATCAATGAAAGACCTGAAAAATTAGCATTAAACACAAAATAATTACATTAAAATATTACATCATAATTAAGTGTCAGAACCAGTTCTTATTTAAATAGGAAAGAGAATAATCTAAATCGCAGTTCGCTGTCGAAATTTCAAATTTCTATAACAATCACAGAAAATACAGCCGAAATGAGAACCGTTTCCTTTATTCGTACAAACGCTTCCTCCGACGGTACAGCTACACCAATCACATCAATTTGGTCGAATCTAAAACGAAATTATCATATGCAAAGTGCATTAGCACTGTGGCGGGCGAACCGTAAAATCAACAATCGTTGTGATTGCCCTCTGTCCAATGTAGGACACATTGACTATCCTATCAATTGTTTGGGCCTAGTCGAGCGTGCGACGGGAATCGAACGCGGATGCATCGACCGCCATGCCGTATCGAGATTCGAAAGAAATTTGTATTGTATGGGCGATTAACTGTTTCGCAATGTCTGTCTTTATAGTTAACTAGCTGCGCCCCGCAGTTTTATCGGCGTAAGTCCCGTAGGAATATCAGGATAAAAAGTTGCCTATATGTTATTCCAGTTGTCCAGCTATATACGTGCTAAATTTCATTGCAACTGGTTGAGTAGTTTTTGCGTAAAAGAGCAACAAACACACACACATCCTAACAAACTTACGCATTTATAATATTAGTAGGATTATACTGGGTAATAATGTGGATGTTTGTCTGTTTTTGTCTATATACGTGGGTGAATCCACTGGACACAACTAATGTAATATTATAAGCAATGTTTATATAATACGAAAATATTATCACGCTTTAAATGGTTTAAAAATTCTAGTTTTAAATTCATTGTTTCTCTCACTCTCATGAAAAAAGGTTTTATAGCTCGGTACACACTTAGGCATGGTGTGTGCTGAAAATAAATAAACGCAGTTAAAAAAAGGGACAAAAAGAATACCTGAAGATGACCTCGAAAGTTTTCATGTCTCGTTTTTAGTCCTTCAATCAAATATGCATTATAAATTCGTTTTTTATCAACTTGAAAGCTGAAATCCTTGAAAAAAATGTTCAGAAAAAGGACCTGGTGTGTTCCACATAATCAATTACTACGCAAGGAGGGTAATAGTACAAGGAATCTATGCCTAATGCATCCACACATGACCCTCTCGACTCAGCTCTTCTTGTGTGACGAATTGGCCGTTTTAAAAATAACCCTGACATTAAATCCGTGACAAAAAAAATATATTTTCACTTAAAGAATGTAGTTTGGTATATACCCGGTTATCACATATAGGATTGTAGCTGAAATAAAATATCTTTGAATGTAAAAGTAATTGATTTATTTAATATAAGTAATATTTAATTCAAAATAGAATTAGCAGATAAGTACCAGTTTAAGAACAACGTGACAGTTATGATGGTACTACCTCAATTATTTCATAAGTATAATATTATCATTATAATTTAGTTAATAAAATGAAAGGGGCTCGATCCTTCAGTTGCAATGCTTCAGATAATTTCATTCAACTAGGTATATAACTATGAGTGCGATTCTTTTCCTAATTGGTTGTAAATTTTAGTCATTATGAGATCTAAGTAACATGTTGTGTATGTAATTAATGTACATTTTAATTACTAGTTCTTTGTACCGAGAATATAAATAACTATTGGTTCGCCTCGGCTGCGCCCGTATATACCTATAGCATATATGGGCTATAGGTATATACGGGCCTCAATAAATGGGCTATCTAACACAGAAAAAAGTAGTTCTTGAGATTAGTGCGTTCAAACAAACAAACTCTTCAGCTTTATATTATTAGTATAGATATTGTCAGACTTTTGTAGGTAGTTTGTATATTTATATAAGTCCTCTGAAATGCTAATTTTCTACATCCATCATTATCATTACGGGTCGTAATAATGAACGGAATGGCCTTAAAATGGCTATTTATTATAAACAGCCATAAATCCGTAATAAATTTGTATTCCAACAAAACGTTTGTGTGTCAAGTACGCCTGCATAATAAATAATATCGAACAATTGCATGCATTTTATTCAAATTTTGAATATTTCCAATTCGACAAGAATTGTGATAGAGTAAATGTTTTCCAGCCAGAGTTTTATTTATCAATATTTCCGTGTATTTATTTTGTGTGCTTATTATGAAATGACGATAGGTATCTATACTATAACATGAATTCCCATTTGCTTTTGTGGGGTATAGGGCAAATGCGTTCAGTATCCGTTTCACTGATCGATGTATCTTTTCGGATATGTAGACGATCAGCCTTCTGTGCCCTGCCTGGCTGAGACATTGTTTATCACTACCGGGTAATCGATCCCAGGACCTACGTCCAGCGACGGTTCTACGTCTACGCATTTACCAACAACTAACAATATAGAAAAATGCTTTAAATTTATCCACGTAACATCAGCTAAAATAAACCAACACCGCCAAATCCACGCAACGCTGGGAGAAAAATTATTATTCCTTCGAAAATCAATATCCGCCCCACGGTAACCCAAGACCGAATGAAAGTTCCATCGGCGCACGCGCAGCATAAATCAATATCTCACCCCTGCACATCTGGCAACACACCCTATATTCAGGGATTTATTTTGACGTACCCTTACTATTTTTGAATTATTTTTTTTCGTACAATTCAGATTTTCGTAGCTTCAAATTACTAAAATCGTCTTCAGCTATTGGTTTGAGTCGGACTTGTTATATTTTAATTTGTGAATTATTAGTGATTGGATTGGAGATCAATTTTTTCGAATAAGCGAGTAAAGTAACAAATTTATAAAACTAAACATAAATCCTAAAGTCCTAAAGAAAGGAATAATGTGTTTGAAGTAATAGAAATCATGCTAAAATCCTTTTCTTAACACCTAGCTAGGTTAAGATGTGGTACGGATACAATTAAATAAACAAATATATATTTACTCATTTGTTTACTAATCTTAATATAGTATTCCAATCTTCAAACTAAATCGTCTAACACCAGTGTGTAACCCAAAAAAAAGAATATAAACCAAATGGTGCGCAAGCGCATCCCCTCACGCACCGCATTAGGGAGGAAATGCGCATCACAGCAATGTGTTTTGTGCATTTCAGTTCTATTTCTAGTGGCGAGGGGACGCTCAAAGTGTTTATTTTCTAAGTTCAAGGTGCACTCACATTTCCGTTCAAGTGAGAGATGGGTCAATGTCTTGGGAATTGAGCCACTGATCTAAATAGCAGCGATAACGATGTATTACATATACGAATATTATTAGTCTTTAAATAGATACGCGACTGATACACAACGTTTTTGACGCTACTTTTTGTTAGAATCATAAAGGATCAGGGCTGAAATATGAAATGGAAGCTGGATGGCCATCGAGACTCTTGTCATGGTATGATTGCAGCACATACCATTTAAATATCACGATACTTTACAGAGATGTATGCCTTTTTTTATAGTGGGGAAATCTTGCATAGATACCCATGGCCCCCGGGGATGGAGCTGTGGGTTATGTCGGATTCTTACCGACCAAAACCCCACTGTGTTCCGTCGAGCCACTTGAGTGAAGGGGCCACGGGAGCTGGTTAAAATACGTCTGCGACCCCACATAGATATATACCTGAGAAATGGAGCTAACCTGGATAACCTGCACCAAGAATACCAAACGAAATAATCCCAGGAAGCATTCAATTTAATCAAATCCAAAGACCTAATCTCGTGCAAACAATTACCCCACTAGATTCAGAAACGTCTATGGCAGATGACAATAACCTCAGAGTTGCCCAACGATCGCATCTCCATGGACATTGTTACGCAATCATGCTGGAACTAGTTATCGATTGTCCCACCACCGGTAGGCGGTGTGGAATGCCGTCTGTGTATTTGCATCGCGCTCGACACCTTCGCCATACGTGCTATTGAATTATGGATGTCATAATTCCTCATAAGGAAAGTGAGGTTAGCATATTATGTTAGTATTTGATTGAGCGCTGTTGGACATTTCGTCAAATCGATTGCCAATACATGAGAACTTTTTAACATACTCATTAGTTGTAGTTCATCATTAATCTTTATATATAACTAGCTGCACCCGGCAAACGTTGTTCTGCCTTGCTCTTTTTAGGTCTATGAAAAATAGATATTGGCCGATTCTCAGACCTACCCGATATGCACAAAAAATTTCATCAAAATCGGTCAAGAAGCCGTTTCGGAGGAGTATGGCAACGAAAACTGTGACACGAGAATTTTATATATTAGATAATGAATCCCCATTTCCCTCGGTCACGCTATCACGCATGAACGGCTGTACCGATTTCAAACATTCTTTCACCATTAGAAAGCTGCAATTACACTGAGTGACATAGGCTATATATGTACCACGGGTGAAACCGGGGCGAACAGCTAGTATATAATATATAGATGTGATTAAATGAACTTAACGAATTGTATGGGATAGGGCCTCTTCGGTCCTGGTTTTTCAACATGTGAACATTGCTTTTGACATTTACTCGTAATATAATTACGCCCATCGACTTACACAAGTGTGCGTGACCATCTCTGACTTTGACTTGTCTTGTAGCTATTGCAATTTCCTTTGTGTGCATAAAAATTCTCATTTCTTTATTTTTCATAATGTATCTAGACAGCCATTAATGCGTCGTATTCATGTTAATATTTGGTCGGCAACGCTTGATCAACGTTGTTTATGGGCCAGAATGCTTTAGACTTCGTTTAGGTACTTGCCATCTCGAGCGATACGTTTTCAACATAGATGCAGTGCAGCCAACAACTCCGCAACACATTAATATAACTTTTTTCACTAAACATATGTTAACCATGAACATTAGACGTAGGGCTGTCACTCTTTAAAACTAAAAAAAAAAAAACAATAGCTCCATCACAATGACAGGCGCCGCGAAGTTCCGGAAAGTGCAAACAAGCACACCTCACCACTATCTGAACTTTAATCGGCTGACGACCCTGGGGTCATGGACCACGCTGAATAATATTTGTCTAACCAGGAAGACGGATAACGCGTGTTGTTTATATTTTTTAACACTTCACCTTTTTTTCGTAGTAACTCTATTAATATTATAAAATTAAATCTTTTAGTTTTTACTATATAGGGCTTCCTAAAATCCGAAGATAGAAATCAGATAAATGTGAAGATGTTTGTTATCCTTTCACGCAAAACCTAGCGACCATGAGTTGAAATTTGTTGCTATCTATAACTGCAAATAACAAAAGATACATATTGAATTCTGGTTTCACACGAGTCCTTCCGCGTCCTAGTTATTAATTGAATACATTTACAACAATATTATGTAAAGACATGAATAGAAAGATGGATAAATAATTCCTAAGCAAATTTGCAACGAACTTTACATAATAAACAGACCAAAACCTCAACAAGGGGTGTGCTTTTAATTTCCCTGATAAACAAACGATGTCTGGAACCACAATTCGTATTAAAACATTCATTCTTTCAAACTACATTCTGTACTTGTGTTTCAAAATCTAACCTCTGTCAGTTATCGTCTTTTTACGAGAGGCTTCATCGAAACTGGTTCTGCGATAGTACCACTACTTTTTCTCCCGTCTTCGTTCCTAGTTGCACAATTAAAGAAAGTTATAAATACATTGCTTAGAGCAGGTTGCTCGGGACTCGTTCATACACCATGCACCTGTCCCTATAGTTCGGGAGCTGGATTTAATTTTATTGTAGGCTTTTGATTTTTATGACCAAATATTTATAATTTTTAGTGTGAAAATGTTTGCGTCATACGTTCCGTTTGATGCTACAGTCGATGTAATCCATTACTAATAATTTTATTTTAATTTCACACATACACTTAAACTAAATTATTATCACATCAATATACATACATCATCATGTAATACTAACTACTCTGTATATAATTGTGACAGTTTTATAATCTAGCTGTAACATTATGGAAGGCGAAGTTATTGGAAACATGTTTTTACTATTTCATAAAAATCGACTGCCCGGATCGGTAATCATAACAAAAGAGATAGAAATATAGAGTAAGTTCACATTTGAATAACGTATGTTTTATGATTAGAAGAACCGACTTTAGCAATCATCTTGGCTATTATTAAAAAAAGAAATGTTACGAAAAAGGTCGTTAGATCTCGGACTAAATGTCGTGTGTAAAATCTTTCTAATGAGTGTTAATTTTATCTTGTTGATTTAATTTGCTATATCCTCATAACGGAGAGTTTAATTCATCAAAGTTTGAAATGAATGAATTAATTAAATGAATCATCTTAGAATCTCACGTTTTACAGGCAGATGTTAAAACAATAGTTGCTTCAACTAATACAGATCTTATAATATTCGATCTATATATAAAGTCTGAGGCAAGTGAATAAAAATGCAACTAAACTATTACGGAATTCCTTTAAAATTAAGTAAGCTGGCACATAAGATTTTAATATTTAGGCCATCGTTGTTGTAAAAAGATAATATTTTATATATTGATAAGTAGGAATTTTTTCTAAATAGTTAAGAACAACGAATTAATCACCTATTTGTACAATATTTTGAAAACATCAGTGTAAATGAAACCTGCTCTGTAAAAGACGAACGTTAGGACCTAGTGCGTTCATCCACATAAGAGTCTAGCCATTCATTAAGTAACTTTAAAATACCCACATAAATTATTTCCCCTTCTGTAACAATGACACAGCAACGTGCCATTACCTATTATAGAGACAGCCTGACGAGGAAACCTAGATCGCTTCTAAATCATTACCTAGGCATGCTAAATGGCAAGGAAGCGACCTGGCCAACAATTACGCGCTCTAAACGCTCATAAGTTGGGAATTATTGCATCAAATTGGCGCGTAATAATACGCGGTGGCGGGCAGGGTTGTCAACTATTAATATTAAAAAAAAATAATGTTTATAAAAAACAAATTACTAATTAAGGTAATTTAAGAGTACCATTGCTTTGTCGTCGGCAACGTCGGTTAAAGAGCTAAATTTAAGGTATGGGAGACACGACTGACAAATAAGCTTGTATTTAGATATTAATTGATTTAATTAACTACAATTCAAGAAAATCCTTCGACAAAATTTAATTTAAATTACTCTCCACCTATATTTGCTACCAATAATTTATTAGAGTCAGCTTTAGGAAATTTGTGGAGAGTTGGACCAAAATAGGCTGATGATATTAACGATAGTTGATATATTTTGTGCGTTTAAGCTCTTTCATAAAACTACACAATAATCATAATTTATCATAAATATAATAAAATCAATGCGGCAACCCTAGTTTCAACGGTCGATCAAATATCATCTAAACTCGTACAATATAAACTATAAATCCTAATTTTATTCGAAAATAATGGGGCCCCAAATCAAATGTGCTCTTTTTACGAGCTTATAACTTTATAACACAACTATTTAATAAAAAATATTATTTCAAGCTGGTCGCCTAGTCTACACCACAAGAGATCTGAGAATAAATTTGTCACTCACTCAATAATGATGAAGATATAGATGAATGGATGTCCAAATTAGAGCAAATAAATTTTTAACATCTACATTTTAGATTGAACTAACTAAACCCACTCACTCAGTTTTACTTTAAACTGTATTTAATATACAAAGTTTTGTCCATAAGGTAAGCTGTAAAGATTAACGGATTTCATCGCTATGAAACAGTGGCCTCTAATGTGAGGGGCCCCAAAAAACAAGATCCGCCCCTGGTTTCGCAATTGCGGGATATCATAGTATTATATTAAATGCAGAATAATTATGGAGCATTGCAATAAATGCTGTGTTACTTTCACAAACCCGCTCATACACCAGGTTTTGCCTGCTTTTAACATTATTTAGTATATTTCCCTACACGTTCAATTCAATCTTATATACTATTTATTATGTTTGAGTCGAAACTAACATAGAAAACGCATTAAATTTAAGAATTATCTTTGTGCCTAATGTGCAGTATATACATCTATAAATAATATAAATTGTAGTGAAGCTGTTTATTTTTCTTCACCAATTTCCATACAAACATTAATCTGTCATAACACCTTGTTTTATTGCTTGATTCAAATGTTCTAAAAGAAAAAACTCACCACGTCTTTAAATCCAATCAAAATGAAACACAAACACTATTTTTATAATATTTAAAAACACGTTTTTATAATATTTCTAAACAAATTCTTGTAAATAACCAAAAACGTGTCTAGCGAGCGATCAAAACCGTCATACTGACAATGAGTGAGCGAGAGAGTCCACGAAAAATCAATAACACACGCAGGAGAAAGAGAGACGGGGATAAATCAATATTGGTTGCCATGACAACGCTTGTATGCAGAAAATTGCATAGATTCTTAGAAAGTCTCGACTGTTTGTTGTTTCTATTATCGTTGCAATTTAATGATTTAATATAGATATCTATACATATAGACTAGATCTAAGCCTAGAATTTGAAACCTGTATTTTCGAATATATCATCTTAGTCTGGATCTATTCACAGATTATAGTCAAGTCTAGAGAAAAAACTACGCTAGTTTATTTAGAAATTTAAAACTTTTTAACGGATTTTAAACGCGATTTATCCATTATATTATTAACCCGACGTTTCCCCGTCTCCCCGTGACCACGCTCGCTGTAAAGTGTTCGAAACGTCGGGTAATAATATAATGAATAAGTCGCGTTTAAAATCCGTTAAAAAGTTTTTAATTTAAAGAATCAAACACAAGAAAATACTACGCTAATTTATTTTATTCTTTAAGTCACCAAATTAAATACAATTACAACTGATCTGAGTGCATTTTATAATTCAAATTCAAATCATGCTAAATACAATTAGATACATGCCCTTGAAAAACCCAGAACGACTCTTTGAGTAGACATAATTCTAATAAAGTTTAATTGCAAAAACATAACTCCCTCAATCGCCGTCGGTTAAAAATCGAAGGTCGATGCATTCCCGCAGTGCTAATGACCCTTTATCACCAGCTTAGTAACACAGTAGTCGTATATAATAGATAACAGTATGTATATATGATAATCATTTCCTCGTAACATATTGATCAGTAAATAATGCATTGGAAATGGGAATATTGTTAAATAACAATGAATTGCTGGCCATCTGGCGTCTAGTCTATTTAATATTATATGTAGAATATAAGTAAGACATTTTGTTTGTATGTGTGTATATGTCAATCTACAAAACGATGGCACCCTTGTGCAAGTAGGTATGCTCTTTATCACGCTTTAATGTATATTTTTGAATGTTTGTGTGTAATAGACTCTATTTATATGTAATCCGACTAAATTTAGAAAGACTTAACTCTATGTATGCAAGTGAGACATTTTAGTTGATTGCGTGAAGCGACTTCATGTTCTTTTATCTAACGCATGTTTATTATTATTTTATTTCTTATAATTATTGTTTCTGTCAACCTCACCATGATAATTATTCTGATTCCGAAAATAGCGGCCATTGTTATTTATAATTCATATAAAAGTGAATAGAAATAGCCTATCTTGCATTAATTTTAGATTATTCTATCGCTAGCTAGCTTTCCGTCCGCAGCTTTGCTCGCATGTTCTTACCATTATGGCACGGTTTCTTCGTAATCCCCTATTTCTCCCCCTTTTATTTATATTCGCAACAAATAATAAACAATAGGCACTTCGCGAAATTTTGGCGCATCGTACACAAATTACTATTAATCTTTTAGAAATATAAACTTTTAACGGAGTTTAAACGCGATTTATTCATTATATTATTAACCCGACGTTTCGAACACTTTACAGCGAGCGTGGCCACGCTCTATATATAATGAATAAAGCGCATTTAAAATCCGTTAAAAAGTTTTTTATTTCTAAATGTATAATACTCGCGTAAAATCAATCACAAAAAAATACTACTATTAATCAAGTAAATAAGCTTCTAAAATATACCTGAAATATATTTTATCGAGTAAATGTTACTGTACAGTTGAATATTTATTTGAATAATGTATAAAGTTGTTGAAAGACTAATTACCGTCATACATCCAGACGTATTGTTTGAAATGTAATCGAATGTAACTGAAACCTGACATGTAAAATTTTATCCATTGGTTATATATTATGTAACCGTTTAAACCCGTTTTTCGTTAAAACTAGCAAGGGTAACGCGTTAAAATCTGCAATATGGTGACCCATCCAATTTACGACCGTAACAACCGTTGCGTAGGCTCACAATTTAATCATTTATTGTTATAGTCGAAACAGAAATGCATCGTCTTTTAAAATTTCAATTATCTCACTATCACGGTTTATGAAATAGCCTGCTGACAGAGAGACTTTTTTTTCTCTTTGGGTAGTCTAAAACGTCTATATTTCTCTATGTAGACTAAGCCTACAGCTACACGGCCTAAATAAAATAAAAGTTGAACAATTTAATACATAAATATATGTAAAATATTTTAATACATTATATTAATTTGAAAAATCCTTCTCAACCAAAACGCGGGCTAATAAATAAATATAATGTATTATAATAAAAACTTTACTGAACAAGGACTGGTTGCATCATCGAACAATATTATCATTGTAGTAGCTTGAACAATGCTTGACCGATGTCCTCTGGCGCATATAAATTAAATATCTTAACAATAATATATACGTATATATAATCTACCTCCTCCTCCTTGGTACAGTGGTTAACGCTTGAGCCGAGGGGTCCTGGGTTCGATTCCCGGTGGGGATGAAAAAAAAAAGTCTCGGTCTGGCAGGACATAGAAGGCTGATCACCTTAAATCGATCAGTGAAGCAGATGGACAACATCTGCCCCATACCCCAGTAGGGGACTCGGGACTTCACTTATATATAATCTAAATTTATATCATGAAGAGAAAACATCAATGTGTTTGTATGTTTGTAATGTTTTTACACAAAAGCAATAGCTAATAAGACAGATTTCAGAAATTCTCTCACAGTTGGAAGCTGCATATTTACTGAAGTCTATTTCACTGTCTATTTCACATAGCACGAAAAGCTTAGGGCTAACAGCTAAATCAAACGAAAATTCAAGAAAATTCCTATCAGTACTATATATTTACCATTTAAGTAAAGTTACCGACATAGCTAAAACATCACTTGCATGTGCGAATGACTTGCTCTTCTGTAATCAACTAACGAGTACTGTAGTATTGAAAGTCAAAAAAGTCTTGATGTGAAAGAAATATGGAAGACTTATTTAACACCACAAGCGAATTAAAACAGAAAATACTTCCTGAAACTAGAAGGATCCGAAGCCTAGTATTTCCTTGTATTTGATTTTACGCGAGTATTATGCATTTAGAAATTAAAGACTTTTTAAAAGATTTTAAACGCGATTTATTCATTCTATTTGAATAAATCGCGTTATTTAATTAAAATACGTTAAAAAGTCCTTTAATTTCTAGATCCGAAAGCCTATACAAAACGTATCTTTATAAAGTTAATTAGTTCATGTTACCATGCATCAAAAGCATTAGAAATGTGCTGTTTCAGCTACTACTGCTCATAGCTATAGTGGTGCATTTACACATTTGTGCGAATAGCGAGGCGATTAGCGAAGCGAACAACGAACGGATTCGCGTATTCGTTTAGAGCGGTTTTGCGGTTGTCTACGTACTACGTACGAATGTGTGAACAGTGATGACGACATACATATATGACTGTATCGACGAATAATGAGGCGAATAGTGAACGATAATGTGTAAATGCACCATAACGTCAATACCTATTACGATATAAATAGACAAGGCCACGGCTCGGCCTTGCACATGCATCGACACGCGGCGAATGCATTTGATAACGTTCAGTCGACTGAAATTATTGCTGTAGTATAAATTGTTTAAGAGTTCTATGAGGTTTTTCTTTATTTAATATTCTTATATAGGGAAGTGTTGTTTTTCCTTTAATTTGCATTAAAAGATTATCCTGACAATATACACGGTTTTAATGAATTGTTTATTAAAACTATAAACTTTACTTGAGCTAAACTGTAAATAGACGTTGTAAACAGAACTGGGCTAGATTTAAATGAAATTACACGGAAAGCAACCAGCTTTCAAATAAAAAAGGTTCATCGAAATCGGTGAACCAAAGCGAAAGTTCAGTGACAAACACAAAAAATATTGTCCAATTTAGAACGTCCTCCTTTTTTGAAGTCGGTTGAAAATCTGGTAAATTGTTGCACGCATGTGCAACAAACCAAATAAACACTTCACCCGCTGTTGTACGCAAATGATATCGTAATAATTGTGAAATAAATAAAAAAATGTTGTACAAATAATAAAAAAACTTCTAAATATCGAAATAGTACCAACCTTCACAAATATTATTGAAATCGAATACCTAATCGTATTGATATCTCGCCGAATAAAACGAGTTACTTCCAGAATTGTTATCACTACATGTGTTATGTGATAATACATTAAAGTACATAGTTATGATTTAATTGTGGTTTTCCTGAATAAATACATTAATTATCTTAATAAATCCTTTAGTTCCTACCTATGAAGCATTTGATCTGAAATATATAACATAACACAGATTTAACGCAGTGTGAAGAAAAATAAATGGAGAGTCGATTGTATTAATATTATCTATTAAGCTTATTACGCTTTAATAATAGAATCAACGAAATTCTCTCACTTGCTCTTATCGCCAATGTAGTTTAATCCTGGCGATCCTAATCAGGATAATAAGATAAATTCATGAAATTATTGTAATGTCATCAATCCTTGATAAGTGTACAAAATGTCCATTAACATGTAAAGCTCATAAAAGGACACAAAAAGTTACAATGTTACATTTTTATTTAATACTAGCTGCGCCCTGCGGTTTCACCCGCGTAAGTCCGTATCCCGTAGGAATATCGGGATAGAAAGTTGCCTGTATGATAACATACAGGCAATTTTCTCCTTCCAGTTGTCCAGATGTCTACGTCCCAAATGTCATTGCAATCGATTCACTAATTTTTGCGTGAAAGAGTAACAAACACACACATATCCTTACAAACTTTCGCATTTATAATATTAGTACGAATTCGTAGGAGAAAATCATTATTTAAACGTACTTCCAAACACGTTCAACCATTCCATAAGCTTACAAGTCATTAAGATACCACCCAGAGGACAATTTGTCCCTTCGTTTATCAGAACCTAGATAACAGCTAGCCATTTTATGTTCCACTGATTTATATTTAAGTGCTCCGCATTCCGACTAATCCTTCATTTGAAACGCTTTCGGTTTCAAGTCACGATGTATGACGTCGCAGTGAGATTCAGAATCGTCGTTTTACTGTAGTGCATGAATAAAGGATTTTATATGTAATGGAGATTCGTGGTTATGACGTAGTTAAACTTACACTTTTCAATGTTTGTTAGCTTTTAATCTGCGGCTGTTAGAAGGGTTATTGGTAATGATATAATAATAAAAAAAAGTTAATAAAACGAATCATTTTATGCGGAAAACTTTAATATATAAAACGGAAAGGTGACTAACTGATCTATAAACGTGTGGCCCATGCTACTGGACCGATCGGGCTGTAATTTAGTATGCAGATAGCCGCTATTTAGTAGGCATCCGCTAAGACCTTGAAAGTAAATTTTATTAAAATTTTAGGTAGTTAGAAATAGGGTTTGAAAATTTTAGCTTTTATATCTTCTAATCTTTAGGTAGATCGCTTACAACTACCGTTAGATTTGTGATTTGCTATAAATACTTTCGATAAGACTTTTGCGAACTTTTGTTGTATTACAGAATATTTATTGCTCACACATCGGTATTTCA
>NC_052128.1:4582849-4585949 GCF_012273895.1 Zerene cesonia | reverse complement strand
TGTTCGAAACGTCGGGTTAATAATATAATGAATAAATCGCGTTTAAAATCCGTTTAAAAGTCTTTAATTTCTAAATGTTTAATACTCGCGTAATGAAACATAAAAAAACTATACTATTTAAAGATATTCTGTGCGTATGTCAAAAATTATCTGAAATAGGTCATTTGCTTTGAATGAGACACTCGCAATTATAAAACACTTTATTTATGTAATATATATTCGTATAGTTCATATGCATTACTGCATAGCACACGAAGCAGCACCTTAAATTCATTAACTCTCAAATAAGCAGCACAATGATTGTCATTCATGTATCCAGTTAAATTAATATAAACCAGTTATGAGAGCACAAAACAGTGCTTTCTAAGCGCTGGTTATGTAACCCACGGTAAAGATCTGAGATGGACATTGACCTTCTCGTTGAAACCCGGTAATGATATGGAAAACTATGCAGATAAGGAATTTAGTAGTGTCGTAATAAGATTATCGTGGAGCATGGGAAACGTACCTTGTTGTTTTTCGACGATTTAACAAAGTGTTATGTCTCCTGCTTTCTTTGTATAAATAGTTGTGTTATCAATTACAAATATTATAAATGTGGAGTAATTCACTCTGAATGTTTCTAGCTGCGGTTGTAATTGGAACCATGAATAAGGTTTATGCTACTTTTAAGGGATAAATTTAATTTTATATGGGAAAAAATTCCATTATTTTATACTGGGTTCCAGTGATGATTACAATCTGATCTTATTCTGACAGCTTTCATCCGTATTCCACAACTCGTATGCAAAGAAATAAAAACATTTGAAAAATATGTAATAAATGTTGAAATTAACTAAGTGTCAAATGTCAATTAAAATATGCGTAGTCTTTTAATTTTGAAATGTGAGGGTTGTGGTTTAATTACTAAAGATTAAATTCAAATCTCTTTCTAAATAAACAGTTCTTTATTAATTTAAGAATAATTTTTAATTTTAGTGATATTTATTGTAACTGTAGTTATAACTTCTTTACGTCGCTCTTGTCATAAATTGCCTTAATTATATATTTAAACTAGAAAAATCCTTATGATTTCCTTTTATTACACAAACTAATTGAAAGTTCCTGTAACTCATCATCTGATATTATCTTCGACCATACTAGCTTAACTCATAACAGTATACATTATAGACGTACAAAAGAAAAGTATCAAAGGATGTTTATGAAACTCTACTAAGAAGCATAAACATTAATCGATTCTCAAAACTTCGATTCTCAAGAGCGTCTCGAATAACTGTCATCAACTCGATTATTGTTCATACTGTATATTTATATAGATTAAGTATGTATGAGAATTTTTATGTATCGTTGTTGATATCTTTGGAGTATCATGCTTCAAATTAAACTTAAGGCAGTTAATAGGTGAGGTGGTTTTTTGACACTTATCATATTGCATCTGAATCAACTGAATTTTCAAAATCCTATTGCCCATAGCAAACCGGTCGAATCCGTAACAGTTAGTCTATAAATTAAGTTCAGAAGGTAGTACGCGCAGGGGCAAAAACATAAAAAATGAATAATCACAATAAAGGGGATTTCATACATATAATTTTTTATGAACGGCTGGGACGCCATAACCACCTCCCATAAACATTCGCAGAGGTAGTGCACCTGGGAATGCGTTGCCCGCTTTTAAGGGGAAAGGGATTAAGGAATGGATTGGGAAAGGTGAGGAACGGAAACGGGCTTCCGGCTCCCCCACACACCGTACGAAACAAAATAGGATGCTACTATTTCATGCCAATTCTGTGGGGGTGTGGTACTTCCCCGGTGCGAGCTGGCCCAATTCGTGCCGAAGCGAGCTTCACTTCCACATACTAAATAATTGAAATAATTTTGATAATTGAAACAATTTTTAAAGCAATCATAATATAAACTCAACAAATGATAAAAATTATCTACAATCATATTGCCCCTAATGAAAGCCTTAGTCGTTATAGTCATCAGCGATTACTATCATAAAACGATGGCTGCTTCGCAAATGTTCAGGCATTTAGATGCACTTTTTGTCACGCTGGTTAAGCTGCACTTAAAGCGTCTCCGTTTGGATGGGTGGCCGCTTAACGACGCGGATAATTTATGTCGATCAGCATTGTTCTTACATTTATTAGACTGTGAGTTCTTAAACTTGTTTAAAATATAAGGTAATGCATATTGCGATTGACCAAAGGTTTGATATATTTTTTATTAATTACATATTCATGTCTTCTGTCATAATTAAGAATCCTGCTAATATTATAAGTTTGTTAGTATGGATGGATATCATGTTGTTATTATTACATTCTATCTATATCTTTCTCACGTCTAAACAACTCAACCAATTCGTCCCCATATAGCTTTGGACCCATGAAGGCTCATAAGATTAAGGCTTGATCTGGGAAATGACACGAGATCGGGAACTATACGGATTTTCCTTTGACTACGTATTCCTTAGAGCGAACCCGCGAGTTGAAAGATAGTTCTCCATAGTTCTGTAAGCAAGGCAACCAAGCACCAAAACTGTTATACGTAATAACACTGAAAGTTAATTAAGCAGCTATTACGCTTACCGAGAATTCCATTTATATCTCAAAATCTCTAACTATACAACCATAATACCAACGTATTTAAAGCAATAGAAATAGAAACCCACACAATTTGGATCCAGTGGCACGAGTCTATCTTTGAGAGAAATGTGAGAAAAAATAATAAAAACATATTCAACCGAAATTTTAACCAATTTAACACTTCAAAAACATCTATAGATGGCGTATGATTTAATTTACAATTAGTGAACAATGAAAACACGACGATCGTGTCGCGACCACTAAAACAATAACAATTTATCGTCACGAATTAGTTTTTATTGTGTTAAATGTCGTAACATCGTGGTTAAAAGTGAGTATATCATATAAAGGTTATTTAGAAGAATACAATGCATTGTTTTGGGACTTACATCAGTTGTTTTTATGTGTTCAAATGGGACATTCTTTTAAATTAAACTTTGAAATACCGATGTGTGAGCAATAAATATTCTGTAATACAACAAAAGTTCGCAAAAGTCTTATCGAAAGTATTTATA
>NC_052128.1:4560135-4581849 GCF_012273895.1 Zerene cesonia | reverse complement strand
TAAAGACTTTTAAACGGATTTTAAACGCGATTTATTCATTATATTATTAACCCGACGTTTCGAACACTTTACAGCGAGAGTGGACATGGGGAGACTGATAAAATGTAGACTACTTTTAACACTAAAAGATTACATGTACACTAATCACTATAACAGTTTTTAACACACTTTTATTAGCTTTACCTGTGTTTTTATATGTTCACATGTTCGTATGTAAACACCACGTTTAGCTTAGAACCACTTTTATCGGACAGATTTAATTTTAACTTTATACACTTATTACGAATCGGTGACAATACAATAATTTCATAAGTTTATCTATCATGATAACGACCAAAAATTAAATAAAACAATTTAGTTGATTCTATCTTTAAAGAGATTTAAGATTTTTGAAACCATATTTACTACATATGTTCGTATCTATTAGTATTTGAGTATCTATGCAGTACAAAACAGGATAGTACAATAATCTTAAGCAGCATCCAACCTACTTCCCACTGCGGCCGTCCTGTCACGCCAGTTATAACTCGCCTTGACCCATTATTGTATAGGAAATAGTTCACGGCCAAGTATGGGACTATTTATTTGAACGTGTGTCTGTTACTGCTGGTAGAGTTTCTTAAGGATGTGTGTTCAAACCCAATGGAGGCTGTAAAATACTGACCGGGAAGACTAACCTCGTTGTTGCAAAATTAAACAGATGTTCAATGCTACCAGGTGTTAGAGGATATGAGACTTCCTCTAAACGTGAACAATCTTATACCAAGTTCCCCAAAAAACTGTTCTCTAATTTAGTAATTTAATTGACTCTATGTGAGTTTGTGTTTGTAGGTAAAACTTATAAAATACAGTATCAACGAAGGTAATTTTATGCCAATTATCGTTCTGATGTACATTGAGAGAATATATATCAAATTTATAATATTATCCTAATGTATGAAATCTAAACGTTTTGTAAGGAGGTACCATAGACTATACATATTTGTATGTCTACTTAAGATAAGAAAATAATAGTCACAATCCTCAATCTTTGGAGAAAACCCACAGAATAAGTCGCAAACGTAACGTGATGCATTTGTGCAATAAACTGATAAGAGTGTTTATTTTGATATGTATATTTATTGATTGCATCATGTTTATGGCGCACAATGTTCAAACAAAGATACATATTATACGAAGAAATGTGATTTAAAACAAAATACAGTCAATTATTTATCACTTCTTTTTTCTTTATATTAAAAAAAAACAACTTACCAGTCCGAATTAACTAAAAAAATGACGATTAAATTTTCCCTCCGTTTAAAGCACTTTTCGAAATTTAAAATTCGATCGTGTAAATTCAAACGAGAAACGCGCAGGTCCGACCATAGACAGCCATGAAGCGCGCGCTAAGTTCGCGCCACAACTGACAGATGCGCGCGCAACACAGCAGCTGATTTGAAGTACTCACTTTTCCATCTATAAACAATTCTATACTCTATGCTGCACGATATATGGCAGGCTTTGATTTAGTCATTCAGTATTACCCTTCTATAAACCATATTATGCCTTCATGAAAAGTGGAATAAGAACGAAATTTGAACAAATTTAGTTTTGGTCCAGGATTTCATAGAATGTAAAGAGGTTTAGGTGCCGCGTTGATATTGTTGCGGTATTTTAACGTGTTTTCGTCAAATCCATTAAGTTTGACTTGTTTTCATTAAATATATATTACGTTAATATATTAATCATGTATGTTCTATGCGTTTTCTCTCTATACAACTTTAGAATTATTAAACATACTCTGCACTGTAACTAACAATTAGGTAAAATACCTAAAGGGACCAAAGTATAAATACAAAATATTGCAGGTTATCATAAGTATGTATGATAGCATCTTTACTAAACATATAAATGCAACAGTATATTTGTTTGTTTGTCTTTCTTTCGCATTGCAACAGAGCGATTTTGTCGTATGATTTTTGTATCTAGAGATAGTCAGGAGGCTAGAGAGTCATGCTAGTTTTTATCATGGTAGAACATCTCATTCCTGGGGGTATATTCTATACCACGCGCACAAAACCGCGGCTGGAAGGCTAGTATCAGATTAAATATTTGAAAACACAATTTTTATCTCCTCTTCATTACATATTTCAACGAAATCACTTTTAAAGCTTTTAAAACAAAATATTACAAATCGAAGCATCTTAAAAATTTAAAGGCTGCTTTATTAATTTTTGTTTTAATTAAAATCATTGACCATACGTAGATACCAGCAGTTCTAAATATTAAGTGACCATGAAGCTATTTTGCTGCTGTACCTAGTAAAAATAAACTTTAGTATTTATCAAATTAGGAGAGTAGGTTTGTTCTAATCGACGTTAGAGTATTTGATAAGTCCCTAACAATAGCGGGGATCATTGAGCCCTTATCAGTTGCATTCAGGTCAGCTACTGTGTGTGTTTACTCGTTTATTATAATCAATAATTATAAAGCTAGCTTACCCCGTTGATTTTAGCTGTTTGTAAACATTTTAATACGCAAATATGTATATGTTATGTTCATAAAAAAATGCACTCACAAATCAGTTAATAATTGCTGAATATCCTCATATCTAACGTACATAAGAAAGCTGAAGGTAATATAAGCTTGTAAAAAAGGAAAAACATGATTAAGAATCGACTGTACACATTTAGTTGAGATCCGATTAGAAAGAGAGAGTAGATAGTTCTATAGGCTATGGAAGTTCTTGAAATGAGTCCTAAGCTAGTTCTCATTTTTTTGTATCATTATATTATCATTAAAAATCCACGATCGTGCGCACAAAAAGTAAAAAGGATCCTTCCAGAACAAACCAGGCACGCCACACCATGTATCCCTATAATAGATTATTTATTATTTACATTCCTTGAGCCTGGCGTGTGGGTTACGGCCATCAACCATTCGTTTCGATTGTTCTATTACCATTTACGTGTGGTTCCCGTGACGTAATCATTGGATGCCCTTAGGCCCTTAGCTTTTAATGCCACATTTGTTTATTGCGTATATATTCATGCGAAATCGTTTAAACTTGGAATATATATGTTTGAAAAAAATTATGTTCAACAAATATGAAGGACTTTTGATGTTGCCATAAAAAATAGTCAATGTTTTTTTTAATCAATAACATGATCGTTATATATGACTAATAAATATAAAATTAAAATACCACATCCCTTTATAGATGTTTTACTTTTGTTTGAGTGAAATTTTAAAAATAAAAATCTACGAAGTGCGTAGACTTGCTACGCTGTTCTCTACGCGGTGATTCTTAACCTTTTTAACCGGATCACAACTTCTGGATAAGATATGTATAGCTTAACTGTCAGATAAAATATCAGATAATGTTATGCTGCTATTTTTCATGAGCGGAGGTGATCGCTTACCATCAGGCGAACCACTAGCTCAGCTGACCGCTTATGGAATGAAAAGTTGGTAGCAGTGTACGCATGCCGCATAGTCTTGACGAAAACTGTGCTTATTAATTATATACATTACATTAATTTTATTTATTTATATTTGTTCTGTAACAAATAAATTGAATCGAATTGAAATGTTACTTATTATCACTAAAACGGGCCCTTAATTTAATAACATTAATGAATTTGTCACCTGCTAGGTACAGTTCAATGACATACACCTGATACTTCCAAATACAGCAGCTGGAATAGAAATGTTATTAAAATCCTTATTATTTTCAAGGACATATTAATTATAGTGAAATCATTGCCTTGTAAATATCTGATTTATATTAACAGATACAATTAATTATATAATAAAAATAGCAGCTGCCTGAATACATTAACATGATACTAGCTATCAGCCTCCGGATTTGCCCGCATAGCCAAAGGATAATTTCTTAACAAACACAAAAAATACAGTCGAATTTAGAACCTCTTTTTGATGTCTGTTAATAATATTAACATACCTATTGTTTCAAATAGTATAAAATACCTTATCTATTCGTGATAACTTGTACAAAATATATGCAAGTAGTTGCATATTATTTTTCTTTATTCAACGCGCAAAGTAATAAAATAAACATTATCGTAATAAAATTACCGTTTCAATATCGCTTTATCTAACTTCCGAAGACCACCAGAAGCGCTACGATGTTAAATCAATGCGCATACGCACATAGCATTTCATATTGGAAAGTGCATGACGGTTTTTTCAATACGACTTCAAAAAAGTGAATTTCTCAATTCGAATGTATTATTTTTTTTACCAACCTCGCATGTTAAATGGGCGATTCAACACCTTAAAAATTAATAAGTTACCTTACCTCAACACCTTAAAAAAATAGAGTTCAAAGTTTAAACCAGTACTTTCTCAGATCAGCGGTCAAACAAACCAATTCTTCAGTTTTTATCATTAGTAGTTGATGGCGTCAGTAAAGCTGATGGTAAATATTTGAGGGCAATTAAATTGAGAGCCTCGTATTTTGGAGTATAACGAAGGTTAGTAAAAGTTTTAAAAAGTTATATTCAATCAATGTATTCTAAACAAAAAATAGCAATTAACACGTACTCGAAAACAGACATACTGATATAATTAATCAAAAATAAAAAGGACTAAAACTACGCTACGGCAGGACTCGGGTCGTTGCCCTCACGAATCGTGAGAGTTTCACGCAACCATCCTCTTTTTATCCCGGAGGGACGCATAGACCGTCTCATATTCAGATAATTCGAGAACCATCCTCGACATTTTATGTGATATTGAATGTACAATGGTTTTTCAATTACAATTTCATTATACGAGATATGTTATACAATTGCAGATAAATTATGTTCTGAGAGCGGGCGTCGTAATGGAAAATAATCTTACTGGGTTGTATTTGTTGCCCATATACTGGCAAGATAGTTAAGAGATTTGAAAATTGCTACTACTAAAATATAATTAGGATTTGGTTACGAGGATTTCTCTATATTTATTAGGAGCGTATATTTTTAAGGCGTATGTTATTTCCTTTAAATATAATGACGATTTTTTTATTACATATAATAGTTATACGCTTCCCTTAAATTGTATCATTTGCTTTAAAATATACGCCTTCCTCATAAAATCAGTAGAACAAACTTAAAATGCATAAAAGCTTCATAACCTAATCGTTAATTATATTTTCAGTAGTAGAAATTTTGTGGATTTGCCTACATATCCAAAGGAAAAGAGAGATAGTCCCCATTTAATTACCGCCCTCTTGGGATTTGCGGTATTAAAACTATCTCTGTAACAAATTCATCAAATAAACCCAGTAGTACCTGAGATTATCAGCATTTCATATTTCTATTTTTATACAGAAGTATAGATACTAAGATCCAGTATGTGTGTACATAGAACAAATTAAATGACTTTTCCTTAATAATCAGTGTGGTTCCGTAAGAACAGTCCTTAATGAGTGACAGACATACGGACATACGATTGATGTAGCATTATTTTTCTGTGATCCTATGAATATAAGTAATTTTATAATACGGACTTAATTTTGCACCTGATTGAAGGCAATGACCGCAAATGGACACGTTTGTAATTTATAATAAATATTATACATTTTCATTCTAAACATTAGTGTCTGATCAAGCTGATAAAAACAAAAGGGTCGAAACAAAGAGGGTATCGGGCAATGCCCTTACGAATATTCATAAACTATTAACAAAATTGCGTACGATTACAAATTAAAATAGTTTAGAAGCTAAGCTACGTTCACGTGAAGAGTTTATTTTTTTATCTACACTTATATTATAAAAAGAAAGCTTTTGTATTTTTGGATGATCCACGCAAAAACAATTGGACCGGTTTCAATAATTCTTTCGCAATTAGAAAGCTGCAACTTCACTGTAGACATAAGCTATATATGTACCACGGGTGAAGCCGGGGCCAACAGCTAGTACATTATAAATTTACTATAAATAAGGTGTATGTCAGTACAAAGATAAATACTTATATTAAGACTTTTATGTACATATATATGAAAGCACGTTTATGTTAAATTTCGATTACAATGTAAAAAAATCAATTCGTTCGAAATCAAATAAATGTAATGATAATGACACATGTAAATCTATATATATAAAATTCTCGTGTCACAGTTTTCGTTGCCATACTCCTCCGAAACGGCTTGACCGATTCCTCTGAAATTTGGTAAGCATATTGGGTAGGTCTGAGAATCGGCCAACATCTATTTTTTATCCCGATATTCCTACGGGATGCGGACTTACGCGGGTGAAACCGCGGGGCGCAGCTAGTTCTCTATAGAATTCAATTGACAATTGTTAATGCTCTGAGTTTCACATTTTCGTCAGCTATCTATGTAACTAACTAACTAACTAACAACGCCAATTTTTAAATCTCACTTCCCATTCCAACAAAAAACAACACGAACCACATGTTTAAATGAAGCACCAAAACGCGAAGTCAGCATATTGCCTACATTGTTTGACGCACTTGATTAAGCAGATGTTTCTAATATGTTATTTGGGCTTTGCCCTTTATTATACACCTTTACTTCTATCGCATTTCAATCAGTATAAGTAATTAGATGGAAGAACAGATTTGTTTCCTTTGGACTTTATGGTAAAATACGAAAATGTCAGTTTTATTCAATTTTTGTTAATTATTAAAGATAAGCAGTGGTGGCTCAGTGGTGAGAACCTCGGACTTCAAAATCGATAAGTCGGAGTTCGAGACCGGGCGAGCGTGCAGGAAATAAATTGATTTTTCAATTTATCTGCGCATGTGGATAACATCACCACTGCTCACGGTGAAGGAAAACATCGTGAGGAAACTTGTTTTCTCTCAATATCCAATATGGCTGCCTTTTTGTAAATACGTGCCAAAATGTTATTATGTATTTAAGATTATATTCTTAATTTTTGCTTTGGTGTATACTGTTACATAAACAATAAATAATAATCTATTTCCTGTTCCAAATCTCATCCCAATCAACCCAGTTGTTCCTGAGATTAGATGCTTTCAATCAAACAAACTCTTCCGCTTTACATATTAGTCAAGATTATGTATGGGAAATTTTACATTCACACATATTAAATTCACATGAAAACAACTATAGAATCATATGAAAATCTTTGATATACATACATACTTTTGTTAGATTATTGTACATATATTCTTATGTTATCTGATTTAATACATCCTCACTAAGATCCATGCATTCATTTCAAAAGAACAAGGAACCCCGATGTACTTCAAAGATCGTTACTCGTTATATTCTATAAATCAATGCATCAGCCCCTCATTTGATTGCCAGTATCTTTTGAATCCCCTAAAATTGCATCCTGACCATTTCCGTTGCAGCAGCTGCATAAAAACAATACGTTATTACCGAATTACATTCAACTATCGGAACAAACCACAGACAAATTTATTTTTTCGACGATTTAAAATTCGAACGCTGGCAAGCATTCTATATATGCAACCAGAGACAAATAATATTCTTAATTCAAATTAAATTCAATCAAGCGGCTGTGGACTAATGAGAGCATATTGTTTTTGGCAGTGCATTGACCTTACCACGTGTATCCACACGTGTGGAGGTTCCTTTGTCCAAATCTTTCCTTTTTTAAAATCCTTTCTAAGCTCTAAATTTTGAGGAGGGCTAGGAAGACGATTGAACACGAAAATATATGGAGTCGAAGCTGCATCAATGTTTAATGTAAATATTAAAGGTTATTTTAACAAGTGGTTTTATACAATCAAAATTTCCAAATGTATCTATTATTACTCCGAAAACTATATCATTATTCATATATCGGTACAAAATTCAACATAAACTTTGATTTGAGGTATAAATTTTTAAGAACTTTATTTTCAAATTCAAATATTTAATATTTGCGTTCCACCTTTACCAATAAAAAGCAGCGAAAAAAATGTAATTGCGTCTCCATTTCTTTCGGGTCCAAGTAATCGTGTGACCCTAAGGTTGCACTTGTTCAATACAAAAGCCAACCCTCTTACAACTTCTTATTCAACTGCGACATCGTAACTCCGTTCTTTATCCTCACTACAATACTCCTTTCTGTCCCATTTAATGATCCTTTATATAAGTATAAGTATAGAGTCGATTTTCAAAAATATACCATATAAAAATAAATGACGTCAGAGGTCACAAGCATTGTTATATTCGATGACGTCATAGGGACGTGAAATGTTGGAGTGAAACGACGTTCATTTTTTATTTATTTATTTGTCACATATCTGAGTGACATTAATCGAAAGAGTCATTAATCGTAGGCGAATAAAACGTGTATGATATACGTCAAGTTATTTGTGATTATGGACATTTCATATTTTTACCGACTTCGAAAAAAGAGGAGGTTCTCAGTACTGCATTTTATGTTATGTTACCTCTTTAACGGGTAAACCGATTCTAATGTTATGATAATTGAAAGGTAAATTGTTATATTTGTATAATGTTTCCTCATTCCTTTATTCTTCATTTACTTATCTTTCAACAGAAGAATTTAAAATTCTTCTGTTATTTTCGCGACAAATATAGCTTCTTTCTAATTCTTTCAAATGAATTCATACTAACTAAAACGAGAATATAAGAGAGTTTATAAAGTAGACATATATGTTTTTGTACACCTAGAAATCAAAATAAATTCCGTCTTGTGTATAGGAATGGAATGGATGTATAGAGATGGTATAAGTGATCTAGGCGTGTTGTGAATTCTCATCCCATATCTGATCTATTTTGTTAATTTAATTTTTGTATTGATATCACTTATTTTCTTTTTTCGGAACCTCATCTATGAAAGAAAATTTGTAATAGTATTTTTCATTTCTTTGTTGATTAAGAAGCTCTGTATGTTTAATGAATACTTCTTTTTTAGACCCCTATTTTAATAAGATAATATTAGAACTGAATACACCGATAAAATCAAAGTGTGAACGATATACCAAGCTTGTACCGTTTATGTGGTGGTGATATCTAAGCTAGATCAATGCATTACTCTTAAAGAAGGCATATTAAACAAGTGTTGCCATGGCAACCTCATTTCACAAAACCCTACCGACAACTCGATACAACCAAAACCGCAGCAAAAACTCACATAAAAACCAATGAAAGTGAGAATTAGCTCCACAGTTTTTTCTGTTATCCATTTGATTCACATTGAAGGAACCGCAGTCCTTTGTAAAACCGCGGAGTCGTCTTGACTACATTTTTTAAGTAATTTTTGAGCACTTTCGCTTTCAAGCACGTTTACTTTTGTCGGTAGCTTTTTGTCGAGTAATGGAAGCTTATCAGGGCTTGAAGGACCCGCGGGAATTGGAATTAGACGTGACTGGTGTGGGTTGACTTGCTATCTGGCCCGGCTTCTGTTCTTCAGAAGATTATTGATAGAATATTGTTAATTGATAGAGAAGTCACTTCGGGTAAGTAAAGTGGTCTTTAAAGAATTTTTTGGTTTATTACCACATAACTTATGACTGGATGATCCGTTTTTGGTGTTTCTTTATTTATTTCAACGTTGGTCCCATGAAAATATGATCTTGATTTGATAAATTAAAGTCGCTTGAGTTTTTACTTAGAAATACAGTATTATGTACTATGTCGTATATACTATGTAGCATCTCCGATGTTGAATAGCTAAAGGAATTTATTAATTAATAAATAATTAGCTGCAATTAGATCCAACGACTTTTAACGTAATTTATTTGTTTATTCAATTCCAATCACAACATACTCGATTTCGCTTTCCATTAAACATCAATGTGTGCATTCGGTTAAATGACTTCGAATTACGATTGTGCCAAATTGATTTCTATGGCTATAACAGTAGAGTATGAATTGCCTAAAATTGTATTTGTAGTAACGTTTAACCCAGTCTTAATTATATCATAGGTATTTTATATTCGAGAAAGATTTAATCACGATTCATTCAATAATTATTTTCTACAAAAACTGCAACGATGTCTGGGCAGTTTACACTACAAATTCTAAAATGAAACCAAATGACAACAACGCCCTATCAAACACATAAAGAATCTCGCCAATCGGTTGAGAACTTACGAAGTTACCAAGAAAATAGTTACAGTTATTCAGAGTAACAAAAATATCGTTGAGAACCTCCTTCATTGGGACGTCTATTGAAAAGTAATGGAATTTTGATATTTTTTACCATATTTATCGAGCTACCTACTAATGTATAAACCCGGGCGAAGTCTAGTCTATAATCCTACTTAATATTATAAACGCGAAAAATTGTAAGTTATTTTTTCACGCGAAAACAGCTTATAGCACGTGTTTAAATTTGGTATATTTTACAGCCTGGATTAGCACATGGCTACTTTAAGAAGTAAGCCCAGGTACGACGCGAGTGACGCCATGCGTACACTAGTAGTATACTATAATTGTTCAATTTGCTTTATAATGAAGCTGAGATGAGAAATTATCATGTCATGAAGTACAAAGGACGAAATGGGAAGTTTAATGTCATGAAATGGTCGGATAATTCGAATGCATATGTCACAGCGGTAGAGCGTGGCTAATTGGCATTTAATGTCGTTATGTTGTAATGTAGATTTATTATCCTTTTGTATATATTTTTCTAGATACACTTACAAAATACTCACGAAAAATATATCACCTTAAATTTCACTAGTTCGGGTAATTGTTCAATATTTGTGCAAGAAAAAAAATGCAACGAATTTTCTAAAAAAAGATCTCATTTCATTTTAAGATTATTTACTTCATACTTGTGTTATATGCGCTTGACCACCTCATCCGTACAGTGGTAAACACGTGAGCGTAGAACCCAGGTATCCTGGGTTCGATTCCCGGTGGCAGGACATAGAAAACTCATCACCTACTTGTCCATAAAGAAAATAGGTCAGTGAATATCATCTGCCCCATACCCTACTACGGGACTTCACCTTCACGCCCGCAGTTCAGGGTTTAAGTTATATTTGCTGGCGAATTATAGTGCCTTTTAAAATAATTGTCGATTGCTTTTTTTTATATGGGGATCCCTAAAGAAATAAGAGCAGTTCATACGTCAGTGTCAGTGTGTATATGACATTAAAGGGGATCGCGAGGGTCCTGTAATCGACGGCATCCTTCCACAATCACAGTCCAGGAATCTGTGACGCGTAAATACTGGGGCGCTGTCACACGGGGTCATTTTATCCACCTAGTTTGTTATATGAGTGGATCCGCAGATGAAATTCGAATTAATTTAAAATTTTCGGATATTGCAATGTTTTTTGTATATTGATACGTGAATGTGGAGTTATTCAATGTTATTTGTAGACATAAGTTTCATTCTGTCCACCTTCTAATTATAAAATTATAAACTAGAATTGTGTGAAATTCTATACTCCTTTTCTGCGCAATTTTCTTTATAAGGGGATACATATTTTTGTCTTCACTTATAAATAATGATTGTTTGAGGACAACTGTTCAAATGTGAAAGATGAGAACTATATAGATGAGAATTCAGCTGTGGATTAACGATTTGTTCCTGATTTTTAGCTTAACAAACCTAGCATTCCCATAAACTCTACGAATGTTCAAATTTTTACATTTCAAAATTTATTTCATGTATAGGCCACAATGAAGCCAGTTAATAAAAACAAATGTCAAATTCAAATGCATGTCATATTCAATGTCAAACCTAACTCCACGTACATCGTTATTGTATGACAATCGCCCCGTGTAACACATTCCCCTGCGCATGCGCACGTCCGATTGGCACCTGTCAACTTGCGATACGCTGCATGCTCACGATTCACGCCACCTTGTTACACTTACACCATCGGCCTTGAAAACTCCGATTATCCGTTTTTATATTATTATTCAATATTGTCAAAAGTATATTAGACTAGGTTGTAATATTGTTGGCAAAAAAACATCTGTTCAGAAAGAACCTGTATCAGTGTTTGCAATTAAACATTGACAATAGTTCTTTTCCCCCAGAATAGTTTGATTAGATTTGATTTGTTCTTTCTACAATTTTTGTGCAATGGATAGGTGCAAGAATAAATCGTTTGGTATTAAAGCCCTATTAATTGATATTATGGGCAAAACATCGTTCACAAGGTCAGCTATTAATCCTACTAATATTGTAAATCCTACTAATCCTACTATCCTACTTCCTATCCTACTAATGTTATAAATGCGAAAGTTTGTTAGGATGTGTGTGTGTTTGTTGCTCTTTCGCGCAAAAACTACTGAACTATTGCAATGAAATTTGGTATGTAGATAGCTGGACATCTAGATTAACATAATATAGGCAACTTTTTATCCCGATATTCCTACGGGATACAGACTTACGCGGGTGTAAATGCGGGGCGAAACTAAATTCGTAAAAAAAGTATACTTACATCTAAATTGCTTTAAACAAATCTCCTCAAAGCAATTGAAAATTGCGCGTAAAGATACATCAATTAATTAAATGGAAGCCGATAGATTCCTAAAACTAGGAAACCAACACCCAATCAAATGAAACAACCCTTTTATAAAGCATCAAGCACACTTGTGCGTATCCAAAGATTGAACCCAGTATCCTTCAAAATGCGGGTCAAATCGATCACCTACAAACCTATAGTCCTTCAAGTACAGTCGTCTAGAAAGTGTCATTGTAATTTTCTCTTTTTGTGTTACTTTGTAATGCTATTAAACAATTTTGAATGCTATTATTAAAACTATGTACAATATTTATTCTTTATGTTATTGTTTTAAATAACAATTTTAAACTCCATAATTGGGACATTATATTATAATTAAATGGCTGACGATTGAAGTGGCTAATTTAACTATATGCACCATCGAGCGCTAGATGTCGCTTTTATGTATTTATAATATGAATAAAATATATTATTGTTAACCTAATCGCAAAGTAATTTATATAGTATTATGTAGCTTTATAAAAAAGAATAACAATATAAGTAGGCTATGACCTATGCTTATTGTATATAGATAAATGTTAGGAACACTTTATGAATAGTCGTGACTTATAATCTTCTTATATATAAATATCAATTGCTGTTCGTTAGTCGCGCTAAAACTCGAGAATGACTGGTCGGATTTTTGTAATCATGTTTTTGGTGCTTCTGAAAAGGCAAGGAAAGATTAAAAGGTAAGAATAATACGGAGGTGGGCGAAGCCGCGGGCGGGAAGCTAGTTCAAAATAAAAATATTATTAAATGGCCACTCGTATTCTTCTAGACAAAACCTCATTAGTATTTATTTTCTATCAAAATAGCACCGGGTATATTATTTAACTTTATAACTGTGGCCGGAGGGTAACCGGGACCGCAGCCACGGGATCTCTACAAAACTGGAGCCGTCTGATATTTTAGAAAAAAATGGGAAAACTTTACTGGAAAAAAATTTACCATTTTACTTGAAAAATAATTTAGGGCAATAATAGAGTGCTATTATTGACCCCGAAGTTTCCAGACCTTTAAATCCTTTAAAAGAGATTTAAATCTGCGTACAAATTGTATCCTTCCTACTATTCTACTAATATTATAAATGCGAAAGTTTGTAAGAATGATTGTGTGTTTGTTACTCTTGCACGCAAAAACTTTTTAAACGATTGCAATGAAATTTGGTACGTAGACAGCTGGACAACTGGAATAACATATAAGCAACTTTTTATCCCAATATTCCTAAGGGATACGTAATTACGCGAGTGAAACCGCGGGGCGAAGCTAGTAATTTCTATAAAAATATTAACGCGATATGTACTCGTAAATAAGGATATAATAGATGATATTAGTTCATTGACATTAATATTATTACACTATTTAGTGTTCATTTAATTCTGGTTTTCCTACTGATTATTCCTGACATTGTAAAAATATATATTACTAGCTTCGACCGCGGCATCGCACGCGTTAAATTCTGAGTAATTTAATCGATGTTTTTATACATGTAAACCTTCCTCTTGAATTATACTATCTATTAAAAAAAAACCATCAAAATCCGTTGCGTAGTTTAAAAGATTTAAACATATATCACATAGGAACATAGGGACATAGGGTTAGAGACGCTTTCTCTTCACTTTGTTTTGTACTATGTAGTGATTGTATTTGTTTAAACTATTTCAAAATTAGAATGAATTTGTTCGTAATCGATATATTCAATTTGTAAATTATTAAAGTGTTCGCTATTCACGTAAAATATACCTAATTGATAGATACTTTTCTAACACATTATACTTAACTGATAGATACGTTTTTATTTTTCTTTACATTAAATTTTAAACTGTCCAGCGATGAAAAGTTAGTACGTATGTCAATCTAATCAATTGAACAAATTAATTTTTCACATTCACATGCAATTTGTTCGAGATAAATTTGGTACAATTTATAACAAAATATATAAGGAGCAGATTTGAAGGAAATTGTCCAGGAAGTTAAAACTCCAAGACAATAATATTACGTGAACATAACGGATAAGTTACCTGGCTTAACGGAAACATAACCAAATTCAATTTACTGCACGAGCGATATCAATTATTCGATTCAATGATATCGATTTTCCCAAAACATCCGCACTCGATTGTACACGTATCCGATTTTACGGTTCCAAGGATCGATACAATTTTAAGGACTTTAAATCGATTATGTGCAGGATACGCTAGCCGAGATTTGATCGTTAATTTCTATTCTATTGCTCTCGCTTGTGTATCTATTAAAATCGACTAAATTCATCAGTAGAAAAATTAACTGAAGAAAGTTAATAATAATTTCTGTTTTTAAACGACATTTTCTTGTGTTCGCTCGTGTAAATTTTATGTGTGATTATTTACACGAGGATAATACAATATTATACGATAAATATATCTAAGATCGGAGAAGAATAAGAAGAATATTAAGCATTTTCTTGACATTGAACTATTTTTGAAATAACAAGTCTCTCTCAGAAGACACGTTCATACGAACATGAAGCATGAATATCCTATCCTACTAATATTGTAAATGCGAAAGTTTGTAATAATGTGTGTTTGTTTGTTGTTCTTTCACGCAAAAACTACTGAACCGATTGCAATGAAATTTGGTACGTAAATAGCTGGACAACTGGAATAACATATAGGCAACTTTTTATCCCGTATTCCTACGGGATACGGACTTACGCGGGTGAAACCGCGGGGCGCAGCTAGTTAATTATATAGCTATTTTAAAATTAAAAAATTGCTAAGTGCGAGTCGACGTCGCAACACTACAGATACAAAGCAACAATCCGTACAATTAAGCAACTGTAAAAAAATGGTCACCCATCCATTTTATGACCGTGCCAACGTTTCCTAACATCGATTTTTATTATTTGTTGTTATTATAACAACATAAACACGTCACCATTTCTAAAAAATTTCAACCGTCTTTATGTCACAGTTCATGAGCTACAGCCTGGTGATAGACAGACGTACAAACAGACAGACTGATATCGAGTCTTCGTAAAATAATACCGTTTTCACATTTGGGTACATACAGTACACTAATAAATATAAAATGCAATTTAACATTTAAAAGAAGGTACCTTCAACAGAGCCTAGTTAATGATTTTAATTTGAGTTTGAGTAAATACTTACTGTAAAATTAACTTCCATCAAACCAGGTGGCGTTGCGTTTTTGTGCTTGGCTGCAAGTAAATGTGTTTCAGATCAATCATTCAGGGAAGTAAGAGGAAGTGAAAAAAATTAACCGCCTGTACGGTTGTTTGTAGATACGTTACTATATTTTGGTGTTTATTTGTAAAAATGGAACCACAGATAATTAAAATGAGTGTTGTCGTCTATAAGTACCTTATAGGCTATGGTTACATCTACTTCAGTAGTCGAAACGTAAATAATATTGAATAATGATATTACTTCAGTGGATTGATAATTGTGAAATTAATGGCGAAAAAAGTATAAACCAAATTATAAATATTACTAGCTGCGCCCCGCGGTTTCACCCGCGTTATTCCGTAACCCGTAGGAATATAGGGATAAAAAGTTGCCTATATGTTATTCCAGTTGTTCACCTATCTACGTACCAAATTTCATTACAATCAGTTCTGTAGTTTTTGCGTGAAAGAGCAACAAATAGGATAGGATTTATTCTAACTAAAAATACTTTAATTTCCTGCTAATATTGTGAACGAGAAAGTAGCTCTGTCTGTTTCTTCTTCACACGTAGACTACAGAATAATAAGCCTAAACCACTAAAGCGATTTGTATGAGAATTAGTAAAAATATAATTTGGGATTTTTATCTTCGCGTATCAATTCACTCACAAGTTATATTATGCCATGAAACTCCGGGTCTATCCCCCGGGTTTATCTATATTTTCCTCTGAGTACGCGGGCGAAGCCGCGAGTGAAGAACTAGTTTTCTATAAAAAGGAAAACCTACCAACCCAAATAGTTTACACGCAAGTAGAAAATGTTTATTTAAATCCAAAGAAATTACCGCAAAGCTTGTTTTTATGTGCATCTGTCGCAATCTCAGCCATAAAAGCACCTGCAGTGAAAGAACTTTTACAAACATCTGCGTACGCGCAACGGAAACGGTTTTTTGTTGCCGCGGTTTTACCGCTGATTTCCGTTAAAAATAGGTCAATAAGTCACCAACGTTAAGTTCCTAATCACGGGAAATGTGTTTCAAATATAATGCTTAAATAGATACAAAAAAAAGTAACTACAAAACTAATTATAACGCGAACCTTCTTGAACTTCCCAAATATTTCTTAAATCAAAACATTATATAACAATACTCAAAAAAGGATTCAAAGAACCATGCGCAATTTTTCCTTTCTTTATATTCAAAATATGTATAAATAACGAATTGAAATTCAACGTCAAAAAATTAAAAAAATCGTCATTTTACAGACACGCGTGAAAAACAGATATATTATTACATTAAAACCGTAATTAACAGTTCTCAAAATAATAAGGTCTTTTTAAAAATCAATTCATGATCCACAAGTTTCACCATTATTTTATTTTCCTTCATCACCAGAAAATAAATTTCACTCTAAAATTAATATTTGAATTTCATAATCATTATATCTAAAAAGGCGCAGACCTAAGTACAGCTCATCTAGTCTGTAGACAATATTATAATATTGAAGCCATTTTAAATAAATGATTTTCATTTTTTTATTAATTATACTACTTAAGCATCTATTATTATAGTCATACATCTATTATTATAGTATTTGGTTCGAAATAAATCTAAAGGGTTATTAAATATGTTTTTAAAGATCATAATCCAGTAACTATGTTTGTGATTATATTTTATACGATTTTTTTTACAACCCTTATAACAAAAGTTAACATCAATAATGAATACATCACCGAAACTAGTTTCCTAATTCATCGAATATGAAAATTGATAGAACTGATTTAAAGCCTGATATTAATTAAATTATAGAAGTAATTCTAATAATATAATATATCTCACACTTATAACCGATATTTATAAAACTTTAAATTAAGAAAAACCTAGTGAAAACCATATCATGTTAGAACAATTATAAACATTACGTGCGTAAAGTGTTAAAATTTTGCATCGCAGTGTAAGTTTCAGCTTTGAAAGCGATACAATGCTATAGAAATATGATTGTAAAAGCGGAAGCCGAGCCCGCCAAGCATAATTTTCCGTAACAAAACTCATGAGCGCGCCGGAAAGTCGCGTTTATTTCCCGCCATCCGGTGCCTCGACCAACCGAAAATTGGCGCCTAAAATGCTCCGGCCAATGAAACAACTGGCCGCCATTTTCAACCAATAGCGTCCGATCCCGCGCTCGCGCCATCGCGTCATTCTCACATCTCGAAAATTAGTACGGCAGTGCAGTGAACCCCGACGGTAAATTAGTGATTTTCCGTGAAATTTCATATAAAACCGCTTAGGTATGTATCTTGAGTATATTAATTTGGAAAAATATAACTTAATCAATATAATTTTCAATAAATAACTCAGCCACGTTGGCCAAAACAAATAATATTTCGTAATTTAAACTGAGTAATAGATAGAGAAAAATGAAATTTTGTTCGTAATACAAAGTAGATATTCGAAAAATAATAAAAAAATAAATTCATTTTCAATCAATAAATATTTATGTAATAGAAAACAATATCAGTTTATTTAAAAAACCAAATTGTACTTAATCCGATAAAATAGTTCGATATAACTCGACTCTCGGCTTGGCAAAATGGCGGCTACATCGTGAGCTGTATCTCTTGTCTCTTTCTACATGGATCGATTAAATGCGCGTGCGATGGAGATAGATATACTTTAGATAAGAAGTTTCAACATTATGCATCACACGTAACTAGACACGTCTTCGTTCTTCGTAAACAAGTGAATCTCGGTGTTGCCATTGAGAGTGTTTTTATATTACCAATAAATTAAGGAAATAATACGTTGAACTAAACAAAAAAAAAAAAAAAAATACCAAAACACTTTATCATTGAATAAACTAATGTTTTTCCTAATTTTATTAACTTATGCATTTAACATAAATTGTTTTATTGTATATGAAAAACTGTATTTCTATTTTTTTCAATTCTAAAATTAATACTTTTTGTTGCAACTTTAAAAAAAATCGTACTATGGAAAGTACATTGTATTTTTATAAGTTATTAATTTAATTTATTAAATTTTAATTCAAAATAACTGAAGAAGTTATGCTAAGTGCACTATTTTTTTTATTATGTTGTAGAAAAAATATATAAATAAATAATTATGTATTTATGTACTGCAGAAATAATTGAGTCTATAATTTAATACATAAGCCATAGTGAATGCTTAAATTGTTCATAAAAAAATTAAAGCAATAACAATATGCCAGTTGTAGTACCATAATCCGCCACCGATTAATATTTTACGCCCACAAAGGGAGAGTGAACTAAAGGCACGGTATAACTAGTTCATGAAGCGCGACACTAGCGCCACACCGTGTCGAGTGGGAGCACTAACCGCGACGCGTTGACCGTGCAGGGCAGGGAGCACACGCAAGCCGCGACGCAACTTACGCGCAGGCGCACATCGACCTACAGTCGAATTTTTGCCCTACGCGCGTGCGGACGTATTCCTAATCGCCGCGCGTCGTCGCGTCTTACGACTTGTTTACAAACCATTACCCAATTAGTATTCTTATTGGTGCGTGATGAAACTCTAATACGTGTGTAACAGAACTAAATTGTTGTTGTTTGTTAGGCGAAAGCGTCGATGCGATCGGGGTGCGTCACTGTGTTTGGACCGAGCTTGAAGATGTCTACGTTGAGTGTGAGGGCTCCCGGCCTACAGGCCACTACAGTGCTGGACGTTAGGTCGTTGAGAGTGCGCGGATTGACCACTCTCAATACGGTGCGAAGAAATCTGTTCGGCTGCACGGACAGAGAGGAGAACCGGCGATTCGCCGAGAGAGAACTATCCCGCCAATTGGATTTGGACAGCCAGCGATGGGGCTTCGACTTCGCAAATGAAAAACCTCTACCGGGCACGCAGAGATTCGCATGGCAACTCGTTCCAGCTTCAGCCATCCCGGCTGCGCTACGACGAGCGCCGATCACCATAACAGCACAGAAACCAAACACGCCAGCTAAAGAAACTAATGTATCCAGCCCGGACAGCAATAAGACTCAAAAGAGAATAACAGGTAAGTTTCACTATTTTAACCATATGCATTTGTAGATAACGCAATAGTTTATAAAGTAATTACACGGTAAACAATATTATCAATTTTATCGTTGTTATGCGTCGGGCTATTGGCGGTTTGTCTGTATGTTTACATAGCGATAACAAATCTACGAGCACTACGTTATTACACTAAACTTTATACTTTGACGACATTTAGTGACATTGGCATGTTTGAATTGCCATTTTAAAAACTATTTCATTTTGTTGTAAATAGATCCAAATTATGACTAACGCAAAAATTTAAATATACTGATAAATTTACAGTGTACATTTCATAGAATGAAGATTGATTTTGGAAATAAAACTAATATTGTGAGTCATAATATACATGATAAAAGATTGACCACAATAACACATAGCAACGCACTTAATAACCAAAGGTGACCGCTGTCCGTGTGATTGACACTACTACAAGGCAACTGCCAGACTCTTTGTTAAAAAATCAATCAATCCATCAAATAATCTCTTCAAACATCCAATGTTTCTTTATTTATCTCGGTGTGTTTTAATACAGCTCCAGTATGTGCTATCTAGGTTTAAACTCGCTAGACTAGGCGGCGGCGTGTTAGTTTGTAGTACTAACATAAGTCGTAATTCGTTGCAACAATGTAATACCCAGTACACATATACAATACGTAATAAAATTGTTATAAATAATAACATTTGGACTGAAAATACAAGTCGGAACAAAACAATAGTATTCATAAGAAATACACAAGCAACTCTCCCGACACACACATGAATCGAATTGATTTATTTTTTTGATTGGCAATCACACAAAAACAACATGAAATTTTTTGTTGTATAGCATTTTTTATTTAATTTTTCAATAATACTAAACATTATTAACTGAAATTCGGATGCAGGTGGTCTCCAATATCATAATATTACAGCCAAACACTAAAGTTAAATTATAATAATCTCAATTGGTACGAGATTCGTTTACAAATTGCTAATATGTACGTGCTAAATGGCCAGCAGCCGCAAACTGAAAGGTGTCCCATTCGACTATCTGACACTAATTACACCGAACCACCAACGTCTATAAAAGCATATACATATTGAATAAGCGATAAGACGCTATCGTGTTTCTAGACATGCCCACTTACATCTCATTGTACACACGTACTGTATCGTACCCCATGTAATCAGTTTTTTATCGGCCAAGGTGTTAATTCTTAATTCGCCACCGTCATTAAAAATTAAGACTAAATCATTTCTTTATTAATATTTAATAGGACTTCCTCATAGGGCGAGGTTGGCAAAAAGTGTTTAGTTGCTTATTATATTGTTTTTATGGGCCATTGCAATAAACCCTCTGCTCTAATGACTATAGTTACAATGAACGCCATTTGGTTCAAAGATGTCGATTTTTTATGATTAACGCCATTAGTCATTAAAACTCTTATTGTTATTTTATTATATATTTGAAAATTATCGCAGTGTGACTTGACCTGGTTACTTGTATAATTGTTTTTATCCATAAATTCGCACATAACAGTATAATTTTAAATTAATTAATGGATTATTATCTATGCCATATAATACAGCTACTTGTTTTTCAATTACAGCTTAATTTGACCTAGTTTCCGAGCATTTGTTTTGACATAACGAACGCGTTGCCTCCCACACTTGTCCTCTTTTAGATTACACATGTGGCCCATCGTAAAAAGGAGATAATAATAAAATACTACGTAAACACTAGCGTATCTTACGCCCATATCGGAATCGCTTGATAAAAAAAAATGAATAATTTTCAACCGCTTAACCCGATAGACGATTATTCTATATATTTCGAAAAACGAAGCGAAATTTAATTCAGCGTTACGCAATCAATATATTGTAATGTTAATCGAAGTGATTCATTAAGAATAATCAATGTATTATAGTACGCTGGTAGGCTGTCCTTGTCGCACCCACGCGCCAATTATGTTGCGTCGCTGTTACACGCGTAATTTTGTTGCAACGAGCAAGATGGCGTCGCCTGTTCAATTTAATTGATCTAGGACGACAAATTTAAATTAAGTTTTAATTTCAC